>NW_015390857.1:70198-80654 GCF_001527695.2 Protobothrops mucrosquamatus | reverse complement strand
TATACCATTCACATTTTATATCAGAAAAAATATGCAGAAAGTATAAAGAAAGGTACTTCAAATTTAGGTTAAAAATATGAGCAAGAAGGATTATTTTTATCACGCTTGGTGGATGTGTCAAAGAGCTAGAAAAATTTGGATTCAAATACACACACTGATTCAAAGGATTTTAAAGATTAGCATTTAACTGAAAGCAAAAATTTTCCTTGTTCTGATGGATAAACAAAAAAGAGCCATGGAACACTGTTTTTATATAGGATAATTGCATAAGGCAATTATTCTATGCACAAAGTTGAAATTTTTTTGCAATACTTATAATGAATGAATGGTTGGTGAGATAACAACTTGCTGAAATTGCTAGACTGACTCATTTGATTAGAGAAAAGACCATATCTGCTTGGCGACTGGAAACCCCTTTTGGGCTTTTTACATAAAAAAAGGAAAGAAATGATCACGATTTATTGTTTTGATGATTAGACAGGATAGACTATAGAAACAAGAGAATCACAATATAACTTTGCAAAGGAAGGTTAAAATATACAGGGAATCCTGAGCTTATAACTGTAATTGGAACCAGAAAGTGTGTGGCTAGTTGGTGGGATTGTTAAGCAAGACAACATGTGACCACAACTTACAACCTTCTCTGCCAACTTTCCCCTTGTCTTTTTTTGTCAGAAGCCAGTTGAGAAAATTGTAAATGGTAATCCTGTAACTGCAGGTTGCTGCAACTGTCACAAGTGCAAGCTGCTTTAAAAGTTATAAAACATGGAACAAGGAGACTACAACAGGCCAGGAAAATGCAGGGAGGCTAGTTTTACCAAGAATCGGAGTTTCTTTCTCTACGAGGTTTAGCACCTGGAAAGGAGAGAATTCCACAACAGAGGAATGTAGGAGGGGAGGAGGAAGAATCAGCTCATTGGTACCAAATATGTTTTTCTTGCAGAAAGTCTTTTAGTTGGAAGAGATCACTAATTGGGGGGGGAGAGTGATCTGCCCAAGGATATAATCAGGATGCTTAGAATTGAATTAGATGGACTAATGGCCCAAGCTAGAATAAAGCTGATTAAACTGCTTAGGGAGAGTAGAGAGATGTAATTTTATCTATATACAAAGAAGCCATGAATCTCAAAGGTAAAAAGAAACAGTGCAACATAAAAATATTCACTGCAAAATGTTCTGTATATACAAACAGCATATTTTAAAGACAGGGCTTTTGTTACTATGGTTATAAGTATGTGCAATATCCATATCCACACCCACACATGCCACTGTATTTGATATATACTGATGCTCACAGGCAGCACATGTATCTCGCCAGAAAACAGGTCTGATTATTTCATTAGCATCAGAATTCAAATAGCGCTTTCTAAGTAGCTCTTCAGATATTCCTTGGTAGTTATCATCACATAGACAAGATTGAGTGATTGGCCCCATGCTGTCACTTTGGAGGCAATTCATCACAAATGTGCTCCCATTGCCAGGTTTATTGACAAAGGCGTGTTAAAGGCCTCAGAATAGAGAGCTGAGGCCAGAGAAATGATGCTTGATTGCACAGACCATATTTGGAGAAGGAGGAGGAGGAGGAGGAGGAGGAGAGGGAGGGAGGGAGGGAGGATGGGATGGGATGGGATGGGGGGATGAGAAAGAGAGAGAACCATAAGCCACTCAATAAGTTGTTCAATTTTGATACAATCTTATTGCTTGCTGGGCTTTTGAGTCTACCTCTTGAATAGATTTGGAAGAAAGCAGCCATGAGGTCTAAGGCCCCAAAGAATGTATAATCAACAGGGAAAAACAAAAAACAAGTTAGGCAAGTTGACTATTGAACTGTATCTTGGGGGCCCTTTGGAATGGATGAAGAAGCACATCAGGCAGATTTCTTCAGACCTAATACTGCCAACCAAAATTTAGTGTGAGTTTTGCAGGTCCTGCAAGGATAAAATATTCTTAAGAATATTAAAGGAAAATGAATGAATTTTGAAACAAAGACCAATATTTTCAGAGTAATATATGTGTGTATGTTCATAAATACTTTTTTGGTATGGGAAGTCTCCATAGGAAAGTTCTAGCTTCAAGGAGATGTGTGTTACAGATGTTTTGAACACTGGCTGTGATGCATGAAACAAAAAAACAAAAAAAAGGCAATTCTGGGCAAGAGGATTATATTTCTTTGTCATTATGTTCTTATGTTTTGGATTGCTGTGACTTTTGTAAACCTTTTAGAATCACACCAAAGTGGTGTGAAGGCCACAGCAATAAGTCCCACTTTTTCTATCCTAACAGCAGAGGTCTAACATTAGAGAAGAAAAGAATGTATGTGTAGTTAACTCTTTGAGATCTGAAGGTGGGAATCCATATTCTGTTCTCCCTTACTAAAATCAAAGAACTGTTTGATGTTGGAGGAGAAAATTTAAAAAGTCCCAAGCTTCTGAGAGACCCTTCTCTGCACAAGACTTCTGCAGATTAGATGATCTTCTGGCCACATTTACCAGCCCTATTTGAGGCCAAACCAATACTTAAAGCAATACAGAACAATGGTTTTCATCCTTAATAATACAACAGCAATTTTCCCCCACTTCTATATATCCAGTTTATAAAATGCTGGGCTCTTCCTCACAGCCCAATGATGTGCTGGAGATAGGAGGAATGCATGACTTTTGGAAAACCACTGCCCCCAAAGTAGTCCTTTACTAATAGGCCTGTGGAATCTCACTGGAGACCTTGTGCAGTGGAATTGGGGGGGGGGGGAAGAGTACAAGTGAGAAACAAGAAAGGAAAGCAGAGTGAAAACACAAAACACCAGCAATCTGACCTTCCTTTCGCACTCGCCAAAATCCCTCACCCTTCTATTCCACTATGCAAGGTCTTTGGGTCTGCTAGGCATTGCAGAAGCAATAGGCATAGCTCTCCAGCATTCTTATTATCATTCTCCAGCAGAATTCACACCTTGTATGGAATCATCAATTCTGTTTCTGCTGGAAACGGCTGGTGAATTGCACTCTGTTTTGGAGCAAAAGACCATAGGGACTGGAGAACTGTGGTACTTTTTCATTAAAGGTCCTAAAATGGTTTACAAGTATCATTAAAATATTCTAAAATTCTAAAAGCAGAATAAAAACAATCAAAATGATCAAATACAACTCAGATTCTGTTCATAACATTTTTTTCCAGTGAGACTATCAACCCTATGGAAGGTCAATAGCCCCTTGCCCCCCCCCTTTCCTGGTCAAGTCTCAGTTCTCTCCAACAGCTTTAGCAAATGAGCATCAAGACAGAATCTTATGGCTGAATGAGGGGAGGGGGTTGTCCTATGGCAGGTCAATTGAAGCATAGTAGGTCACCAACCCACTGAAGACTCTCCTTCCTATTTATATAGGAAAGTACCTCTTTATCACTTCTGATGACCTTCATCTGGCTTCAGTCTCTCTCACAAGCAAGACTGCACTCAGATGGAGGCTCCATTATGAGAATATATCCTCATAAAACAATAAATGAGCTATCTCAGACCTGAATAAGGAGGCTGAATGGATAAATAATGAATCCTTCCTGTATTGTATTGGGCAGATTGAAGAGTTCATTCACCTGGAAAACTTTACCTGCCTCCATGTTTTTGATCTTATTATTTTTAATATCCTTGTCTTTTTTGGAAAATGATTAAAAGAGAATCATTGATAGGTGCCGCTATTTCAGAGCCAAAATATACATAGTTTGTTATTGTTCTGCATAATTTACCATGATACTATAGGCTCTTGATTCGTAAATCTGTATCTTTAATCTTTAAAATTTAGGTCTAAAGATGCTTTACAGAATAAGAGTATTAACTGATAATTTAAAAAAACTTCTCAACTTACTTTATGTAATAACAAGTAGGAGGAAAATAAATTTATATATGAACTCAGATTTTGGTCTGAAAAGTACAGTTCTGACTGAGCTGCAAGATTTAATGCCAGAAAACATTGAAACAAATGAGGAAATATTTGTCTTTCTAGTTTATAGAGAAAGCGTAATAGCTCATAGAATGTTCAGGAAGGTTTGCTAGAGCAAACAAAATGACTAGGAATGGATATGGAAAGGATGTATGTTCTTATAAATTATACCCCCAAATCTCTCTCTCTCTCTCTCTCTCTCTCTCTCTCTCTCTCTCTCTCTCTCTCTCTCTCTCTCTCTCTCTCTCTCTGTCTCTCTCTGTCTCTCTCTGTCTCTCTCTCTCTCTCTCTCTCTCTGTGTGTGTGTGTGTGTGTCTATCTATCTATCTATCTATCTATCTATCTATCTATCTATCTATCATCTATCATCTATCTATCATCTATCTATCATCTATCATCTTATTAAAGAAGCTTTAAGAGAATAAGAACAATACAAATCTTGAAAGAAAGTAAAGTAATAAGTAAATACACCTCACAGAGTTGTTGTTGTGGTGGAAGGTATGTTGGATATGTTGGCCACCTTGAGTTATTTGTAAAAATAATAAAAGGTGGGATGCAAATAAATAAGGTGCAAAGAAAAGAAGGGGATGGAAGGGGGATGGAAAGGGAGACAGGGAGGAGAAGAGAGAAGAGGGAGAGAGGAGAGAGAGGAGTGAAAAGGAAGGGAAAGTTATAAAGAAGCAGTTTCTGATATTAATAGCAGTTACATTTATATTTTACCCACTTTTTCTATGGTTGCAATATAATTTCCTTATTTCCATTGTCTATTGTTTCTAATCATCAAACATATAAATCACAAGTTCATTTTTTTTCAGCAAAAAATCCATAAATAATTTCCAGTCACTGATAAATGTCATTATTGTCCTTTCTTAACTAGATACGTCAATTTTACCATTTCTGCTAATTCTGACACCTTCATCAGCCATTCTTCCATTTTGGGTATTACAGAGACTTTCCATTTTTCTGCATATAATCTTGCAGCAGTGATCGTATATAAAAACAGTCTTCCATAACTCTTTTCTAAACATCCATCCATTAGTCACAACAATAAAAGTCCTGGTTTCAGTTGAATATTTACCTTTAAAATTCTTTGTATCACTATGTGTATTTGAACCAAAATTGTCTGGCTTTTTTACAAACACACCAGACATGATAAAATGACCCTTCATTTCCAACATAAATGTATACATTCTAGATATATTTTTTTTGAGTCATGAATCAGTTGTGCATAATTTTAAAAATTTCCCTTTTAAAATGTACCATAATGTACTCAGTGCATTTTTATAAAGAAACCCTTACTGTACATGATATTTGAATTGAGATATATTGTCATATCATGATCCTATATATATACTCTGTGTTAGTGTCACAGGTTTTTAATATATTTTATATATTAATTTTTCCATGTTTTCTGCTTTTAAATAGATTAATAGGGGGAAAGAAAACCTCTTACCAGAAAATTTACATCCATTTGTAATTCTCAATTTTGTCCAATGAGCAGGATGAAGGGTCCTTGATGCTCACCAGGTTTGGTTGTTTTCTTGCAGACGTTTCATTACCAAACTGGATAACATCATCAATGCTAGTAAGGAGAGGGGTTTGCTCTGTTTAGTGGTTTGCCCTGTCAATATTGGTGAAGGTAGACTTAGAGATTGTTTGGTTGGGCTGTTTACTGTAAGCTTGTTTGGCAGTTTCTTGGTTGGGGTATTATTTACTTCTTGAACAAGGGAACAAAAAGACCAAAACACTTCCCCACTAGCAATGTACCCAGATGAGCATGGATTAACTCCAAGATTACCATCAGACCAATAATCAAGAAGTAAACAATACCCCAACCAAGGAACTGCCAAACAAGCTACTAACATAGAATAGATTAGAACATGGAGTAACAGAGTTGGAAGGGATCTTGGAGATCTTCCAGTCCAATCCCCTTGCTTAAGCAGGAGACCCTATACCTTTGCAGACAAGTAGCTTTCCAGTCTCTTCTTAAAAGCCTCACAACTTCTGAAGGTGAAGTGTTCCACTGGTTAATTGTTCTTACCAATAGGAAATTTCTCCTTAGTTCTACATTGTTTCTCTCCTTGATTAGTTTCCATCTGTTGCTTCTTGTCTTGCCTAACAGTAAACAGTGCAACCAAAGAAACTCTAAGACCACCCTAGAGCAAGCCACCAGAATATAAATACATCTCACAGAGCTGCTTCCAAATAGCCTCTCCTAGGACACTAATACAAGGGTACTGATCGGGTAAGCACCTAATCAGATTCCTAGATCAATGCTGACAAAAGGCAAGAAGCAGAAAAGATTAGGCAGGAGTATATGTCCATGTTTGTGCCTACACATATTATTCAGTGGGAAACCAAAACTGTGAAAAAGAACACCTTTTTNTATACCATTCACATTTTATATCAGAAAAAATATGCAGAAAGTATAAAGAAAGGTACTTCAAATTTAGGTTAAAAATATGAGCAAGAAGGATTATTTTTATCACGCTTGGTGGATGTGTCAAAGAGCTAGAAAAATTTGGATTCAAATACACACACTGATTCAAAGGATTTTAAAGATTAGCATTTAACTGAAAGCAAAATTTTTCCTTGTTCTGATGGATAAACAAAAAAGAGCCATGGAACACTGTTTTTATATAGGATAATTGCATAAGGCAATTATTCTATGCACAAAGTTGAAATTTTTTTGCAATACTTATAATGAATGAATGGTTGGTGAGATAACAACTTGCTGAAATTGCTAGACTGACTCATTTGATTAGAGAAAAGACCGTATCTGCTTGGCGACTGGAAACCCCTTTTGGGCTTTTTACATAAAAAAAAGGAAAGAAATGATCACGATTTATTGTTTTGATGATTAGACAGGATAGACTATAGAAACAAGAGAATCACAATATAACTTTGCAAAGGAAGGTTAAAATATACAGGGAATCCTGAGCTTATAACTGTAATTGGAACCAGAAAGTGTGTGGCTAGTTGGTGTGATTGTTAAGCAAGACAACATGTGACCACAACTTACAACCTTCTCTGCCAACTTTCCCCTTGTTTATTTTTGTCAGAAGCCAGTTGAGAAAATTGTAAATGGTAATCCTGTAACTTCAGGTTGCTGCAACTGTCACAAGGGCAAGCTGCTTTAAAAGTTATAAAACATGGAACAAGAAGACTACAACAGGCCAGGAAAATGCAGGGAGGCTAGTTTTACCAAGAATCGGAGTTTCTTTCTCTAGGAGGTTTAGCACCTGGAAAGGAGAGAATTCCACAACAGAGGAATGTAGGAGGGGAGGAGGAAGAATCAGCTCATTGGTACCAAATATGTTTTTCTTGCAGAAAGTCTTTTAGTTGGAAGAGATCACTAATTGGGGGGGGGGGGGGAGAGTGATCTGCCCAAGGATATAATCAGGATGCTTAGAATTGAATTAGATGGACTAATGGCCCAAGCTAGAATAAAGCTGATTAAACTGCTTAGGGAGAGTAGAGAGATGTAATTTTATCTATATACAAAGAAGCCATGAATCTCAAAGGTAAAAAGAAACAGTGCAATATAAAAATATTCACTGCAAAATGTTCTGTATATACAAATAGCATATTTTAAAGACAGGGCTTTTGTTACTATGGATATAGGTATGTGCAATATCCATATCCACACCCACACATGCCACTGTATTTGATATATACTGATGCTCACAGGCAGCACATGTATCTCGCCAGAAAACAGGTCTGATTATTTCATTAGCATCAGAATTCAAATAGCGCTTTCTAAGTAGCTCTTCAGATATTCCTTGGTAGTTATCATCACATAGACAAGATTGAGTGATTGGCCCCATGCTGTCACTTTGGAGGCAATTCATCACAAATGTGCTCCCATTGCCAGGTTTATTGACAAAGGCGTGTTAAAGGCCTCAGAATAGAGAGCTGAGGCCAGAGAAATGATGCTTGATTGCACAGACCATATTTGGAGGAGGAGGAGGAGGAGAGGGAGGGAGGGATGGGATGGGATGGGATGGGAGGGATGGGGGGTGAGAAAGAAAGAGAACCATAAGCCACTCAATAACTTGTTCAATTTTGATACAATTTTATTGCTTGCTGGGCTTTTGAATAGATTTGGAAGAAAGCAGCCATGAGGTCTAAGGCCCCAAAGAATGTATAATCAACAGGGAAAAACAAAAAACAAGTTAGGCAAGTTGACTGTTGAACTGTATCTTGGGGGCCCTTTGGAATGGATGAAGAAGCACATCAGGCAGATTTCTTCAGACCTGATACTGCCAACCAAAATTTAGTGTGAATTTTGCAGGTCCTGCAAGGATAAAATATTCTTAAGAATATTAAAGGAAAATGAATGAATTTTGAAACAAAGACCAATATTTTCAGAGTAATATATGTGTGTATGTTCATAAATACTTTTTTGGTAGGGGGAAGTCTCCATAGGAAAGTTCTAGCTTCAAGGAGATGTGTGTTACAGACGTTTTGAACACTGACTGTGATGCATGAAACAAAAAAAAAGGCAATTCTGGGCAAGAGGATTATATTTCTTTGTCATTATGTTCTTATGTTTTGGATTGCTGTGACTTTTGTAAACCTTTTAGAATCACACCAAAGTGGTGTGAAGGCCACAGCAATAAGTCCCGCTTTTTCTATCCTAACAGCAGAGGTCTAACATTAGAGAAGAAAAGAATGTATGTGTAGTTAACTTTTTGAGATCTGAAGGTGGGAATCCATATTCTGTTCTCCCTTACTAAAATCAAAGAACTGTTTGATCTTGGAGGAGAAAATTTAAAAAGTCCCAAGCTTCTGAGAGGCTCTTCTCTGCACAAGACTTCTGCAGATTAGATGATCTTCTGCCCACATTTACCAGCCCTATTTGAGGCCAAACCAATACTTAAAGCAATACAGAACAATTGTTTTCATCCTTAATAATACAACAGGAATTTTCCCCCACTTCTATATATCCAGTTTATAAAATGCTGGGCTCTTCCTCACAGCCCAATGATGTGCTGGAGATAGGAGGAATGCATGCCTTTTGGAAAACCACTGCCCCCAAAGTAGTCCTTTAGTAATAGGCCTGTGGAATCTCACTGGAGACCTTGTACAGTGGAATTGGGGGGAAAAGAGTACAAGTGAGAAACAAGAAAGGAAAGCAGAGTGAAAACACAAAACACCAGCAATCTGAGTTTCCTTTCGCACTCGCCAAAATCCCTCACCCTTCCATTCCACTATGCAAGGTCTTTGGGTTTGCTAGGCATTGCAGAAGCAATAGGCATAGCTCTCCAGCATTCTTATTATCATTCTCCAGCAGAATTCACACCTTGTATGGAATCATCAATTCTGTTTCTGCTGGAAACGGCTGGTGAATTGCACTCTGTTTTGGAGCAAAAGACCATAGGGGCTGGAGAACTGTGGTACTTTTTCATTAAAGGTCCTAAAATGGTTTACAAGTATCATTAAAATATTCTAAAATTCTAAAAGCAGAATAAAAGCATAGCATAAACAATCAAAATGATCAAATACAACTCAGATTCTGTTCATAACATTTTTTTTCCAGTGAGACTATCAACCCTATGGAAGGTCAATAGCCCCTTGCCCCCCCCTTTCCTGGTCAAGTCTCAGTTCTCTCCAACAGCTTCAGCAAATGAGCATCAAGACACAATCTTATGGATGAATGAGGGGAGGGGGTTGTCCTATGGCAGGTCAATTGAAGCATAGTAGGTCACCAGCCCACTGAAGACTCTCCTTCCTATTTATATAGAAAAGTACCTCTTTATCACTTCTGATGACCTTGATCTAGCTTCAGTCTCTCTCACAAGCAAGACTGCACTCAGATGGAGGCTCCATTATGAGAATATATCCTCATAAAACAATAAATGAGCTATCTCAGACCTGAATAAGGAGGCAGAATGGATAAATAATGAATCCTTCCTGTATTGTATTGGGCAGATTGAAGAGTTCATTCATCTGGAAAACTTTACCTGCCTCCATGTTTTTGATCTTATTATTTTTAATATCCTTGTCTTTTTTGGAAAATGATTAAAAGAGAATCATTGATAGGTGCTGCTATTTCAGAGCCAAAATATACATAGTTTGTTATTGTTCTGCATAATTTACCATGATACTATAAACTCTTGATTCTGTAAATCTGTATCCTTAATCTTTAAAATTTAGGTCTAAAGATGCTTTACAGAATAAGAGTATTAACTGATAATTTAAAAAAGCTTCTCAACTTACTTTATATAATAACAAGTAGGAAGAAAATAAATTTATATATGAACTCAGATTTTGGTCTGAAAAGTACAGTTCTTACTGAGCTGCAAGATTTAGTGCCAGAAAACATTGAAACAAATGAGGAAATATTTGTCTTTCTAGTTTATAGAGAAAGCATAATAGCTCATAGAATGTTCAGGAAGGTTTGCTAGAGCAAACAAAATGACTAGGAATGGATATGGAAAGGATGTATGTTCCTATAGATTATACCCCCAAATCTCTCTCTCTCTCTCTCTCTCTCTCTCTCTCTCTCTCTCTCTCTCTCTCTCTCT
>NW_015390857.1:14850-69753 GCF_001527695.2 Protobothrops mucrosquamatus | reverse complement strand
CTCTCTCTATCTCACTCTCTCTCTCTCTCTCTCTCTCTCTCTCTCTCTCTCTCTCTCTCTCTCTCTCTCTCTCTCTCTCTCTCTCTCTCTCTCTCTCTCTCTCTCTCTCTCTCTCTCTCTCTCTCTCTCTCTCTCATCTTATTAAAAGAAGCTTTAAGAGAATAAGAACAATATACATCTTGAAAGAAAGTAAAGTAATAAGTAAATTCACCTCACAGAGTTGTTGTGGTGGAAGGTATGTTGGATATGTTGGCCACCTTGAATTATTTGTAAAAATAATAAAAGGTGGGATGCAAATAAATAAGGTTTAAAGAAAAGAAGGGGAGGGAAGGGGATGGAAAGGGAGACAGGGAGGAGAAGAGAGAAGAGGGAGAGAGGAGAGAGAGGGGTGAAAAGGAAGGGAAAGTTATAAAGAAGCAGTTTCTGATATTAATAGCAGTTATATTTATATTTTACCCTCTTTTTCTATGGTTGCAATATAATTTCCTTATTTCCATTGTCTATTGTTTCTAATCATCAAACATATAAATCACAAGTTCATTTTTTTTCAGCAAAAAGTCCGTAAGTAGTTTCCAGTCACTGATAAATGTCATTATTGTCCTTTCTTAACCAGATAAGTCAATTTTACCATTTCTGCTAATTCTGACACCTTCATCAGCCATTCTTCCATTTTGGGTATTACAGAGACTTTCCATTTTTCTACATATAATCTTGCAGCAGTGATCGTATATAAAAACAGTCTTCCATAACTCTTTTCTAAACATCCATCCATTAGTCAAAACAAGAAAAGTCCTGGTTTCAGTTGAATATTTACCTATGTGTATTTACCTATGTGTATTTGAACCAAAATTGTCTGGCTTTTTTACAAACATACCAGACATGATAAAATGACCCTTCATTTCCAACATAAATGTATACATTCTAGATATTTTTTTTGAGTCATGAATTTGAGTCATTAAAATTTCCCTTTTAAAATGTACCGTAATGTACTCAGTGCATTTTTATAAAGAAACCCTTACTGTACATGATATTTGAATTGAGATATATTGTCATATCATGATCCTATTCACATTGACATCTCTCTGGGCATATATATATAGTGTCACAGGTTTTTAATATATTTTATATTATTTTATATTTTATATTAATTTTCCATGTTTTCTGCTTTTAAATAGATTAATAGGGAAAAAAAACCTCTTACCAGAAAATTTACATCCATTTGTAATTCTCAATTTTGTCCAATGAGCAGGATGAAGGGTCCTTGATGCTCACCAGGTTTGGTTGTTTTCTTGCAGACGTTTCATTACCCAAACTGGATAACATCATCAATGCTAGTAAGGATAGGGGTTTGCTCTGTTTAGTGGTTTGCCCTGTCAATATTGGTGAAGGTAGACTTAGAGATTGTTTGGTTGGGCTGTTTACTGTAAGCTTGTTTGGCAGTTTCTTGGTTGGGGTATTATTTACTTCTTGAACAAGGGAACAAAAAGACCAAAACACTTCCCCACTAGCAATGTACCCAGATGAGCATGGATTAACTCCAAGATTACCATCAGACCAACAATCAAGAAGTAAACAATACCCCAACCAAGGAACTGCCAAACAAGCTACTAACATAGAATAGATTAGAACATGGAGTAACAGAGTTGGAAGGGATCTTGGAGATCTTCCAGTCCAATCTTCTTGCTTAAGCAGGAGACCCTATACCTTTGCAGACAAGTAGCTTTCCAGTCTCTTCTTAAAAGCCTCCAACGATGGGGCACTCACAACTTCTGAAGGTGAAGTGTTCCACTGGTTAATTGTTCTTACCAATAGGAAATTTCTTCTTAGTTCTACATTGTTTCTCTCCTTGATTAGTTTCCATCTGTTGCTTCTTGTCTTGCCTAACAGTAAACAGTACAACCAAAGAAACTCTAAGACCACCCTAGGGCAAGCCACCAGAATATAAACAAACCTCACAGAGCTGCTTCCAAATAGCCTCTCCTAGGACACTAATACAAGGGTACTGATCGGGTAAGCACCTAATCAGATTCCTAGATCAATGCTGACAAAAGGCAAGAAGCAGAAAAGATTAGGCAGGAGTATATGTCCATGTTTGTGCCTACACATATTATTCAGTGGGAAACCAAAACTGTGAAAAAGAACACCTTTTTTAGTACAACATGACAGGTCATTATGAAGTGTTATACAACAATGTGGCATGTCAGGATGATAAAAGACTTTATGAAATCTAAAACAAGAGAGAGAGAAAGGGAAAGCGAAAGAGATACAGCCTCTTGGCATCTGGGAAAGTCACTAAATCATCACACAATTCTCCCAGCCTGTACTAATAATGTTAGCAATGTTAAGAAGGATCACTGTCATTGGCTGTAGTTCAGTTGGCAAAAAGGACAAACTGTGTGTAAATTACTTTTCCTAACACCTTGGGAAGCATCAGCCATTGTAAAAAAACAAAGAAAGGGAGGAACTGCTCCTTGAGATTGCAGAATTATGCAGGCTATATAGTATCTCATTGGCAGGACCCATTAAAAAAGCAATAGTTCTGAATATAGAAAGGATTCTGGTCAGTTCCAGCATATCCATCTAGCCTGACAAACCTAGTCTACCTGCTGAATAATTCAGGAGAGAGAAAGAGTTTGATTTTATTCCTGGTAGACCCATGTAGTTGACTCATGAGAATATAATTATGAGAACAGACAGATGTCCCAAAAAACTCACCAAGAATAGAATTCTACTTGAAGGAGAATTTGCCTTTTAAACGTCATACTTAAAAGTTCATACTGTTTATGTGTCTTTCTAGTATAACAACTTTAATTGATTTATGATTACCTTGTACACTACATTGTGAAATAAGTTAAAATTTTATTTCTGTTGCTTTTATTACAAAGATTGATTTCCCTAATGTTAGTGTTAACACTTAGCAACCAAATGGACCTTCTCTAGGATGTTCTGTGAGAATATCCCTCCAGATCTTGTAGTAGGGCAACCACCACCAGTCAAGTCTATTCATCTTGCTGCTGGTTATCTTCTCTTTCTTTTGCAATTTTCTCAGAATTATCTCAGTGGAACTGGGTATTCACATAATGTGACCAAAATATGATAATTTGTGCTCAATCTTGTTTCAGGTGAGAACCATAGATTAATTTGTTCTACAATCCATTAGTTTGGGAAGGGTGGTTTTGCTTTCCATGATTGTGTTATAGCTTGATTGTCCTTATCAAGGAAAAATCTGCAGCATCTACAATACTTATATGATTGAGTACAACATGCTTGTCATCTGTGAAATTCTGATGTATTAGATTTCTCTTTCCCACCAATAGGTGGAGATATCAGAATCCCCGAATCTCAGAGAATATCTAGTCCCATGGGCAAGTGACCTTGTTCCATGTCTACAATTAGGGAAAGAAAACTGAGAAAAATCAGTACCAAATTTAGGAATTTTAAAAACACAAATAATATTCACTAATTGAAGATATTTGCAAAGGAAGTATTGTTAAATGTTATCTTACCTAGAGAGAGGAATTGTTTCTTTGTATATTGACTTCAGCATAGCTTTGAAGCACGACTGTAAAAATCTCTTTATTCATAGTTCTCATGTCTGGCAAGCAAACAGTGCTTTTCCCCTGTGGAATTTTTCTGTACATTACTGTCATAATTGCCTATGTACTAAAAACACCAAAAGCAATATTGCAGAAGATAATTTATTAATTTTTATGCAGATTAACTGGATAAATAATTACTTGCAAAATTGTGCAGAAGCTATATTAAATTGCTCAGTGGGTAAATTTGACACTGTTTGTCTTTCTCTTCTCAAATTATTAAGCCTCCATTTATGAGTTTCTGGTTTGTAAAATGCTTAATATTTTTATGGTATGTCATTTTAACTTTGAATTATCAGCTAGATTAATTGACAGGGATAAACTTTATTTAAGGTATTCCAACTGTGAGAGATTACAGTTGTGAGAAGGAGGGCAGGTGGGAGGGAGGCCTCAATGATGAATGTTCAAAAGCACATTTTTGCCCTTCATAATCATCAACAGTGAATTGCTTCTGAAATACTAAGTCACTGTTCAATTCATTTCTATGCAAACCAGAAGTAGAAAGATTGTGATTTTTTAATGTCAAAATGGCTTATGATGGATCACTGCTTTGGTTTCATACCCAGACAGGGCAAAGAAACAAGAAGGACAATAGCAGAGAAAAAAGATAAAAAAGACAAAATGGAATTTGAGCATGATTTCTCAATGGTATAAAATAAAACTACCCTAATGTGAATGTTATAAAATGAAGCAATATAATTCTTAGCTTTATACCATATATTTGCAGTGCTCATATAGACAGTAAGTCTCCTTTGTATACAGTTGCTAAATTTTCACAGCATCTAAAATGAAATCAAAATGAAACTGAAGTATTTGATTAAATTCCTTAGTGCACAATACAAAACATCACATTTAAGTAACAGAAACAAAGGAAATTTTGAACACCACATGAAGCTATCCTGTATGAGAGCAAATTACTAAGCAATCTAATTAGCATTCTTCGTTCTGAGATTGAGCAGCTCATCAAAATGGTTTTGTTTCCTCAGATAAAATCACTTGGAAGTTTCACTGATCCAGAATGTAACGGCATGAGCATTTATGGGTTTATCTCATATTGCTCATTTGACACATTGACTGTTTACCTTTGGCTTCCAGGTTCATATTGCATTGTGAAATGATATTGCTATTAGGCCTGGATATTTTATAGGACCACCTTTCTACAACTGTCTCTGTCTATCTGGTAAATCCAATAGGGCTGACATGCTCCAGGTCCGGAGCATGTTCCATCAGACATGTCCGGACATGACACGATAGCAGTGTTCCAATATCTCAGGGGCTGCCACAAAGAAGAGGGAGTCCAGCTATTCTCCAAAGCACCTGAAGGCAGGACAAGAAGCAATGGATGGAAACTAATCAAAGACAGAAGCAACCTAGATCTAAGGAGAAATTTCCTGACAGTTAGAACAATTAATCAGTGGAACAACCTGCCTCCAGAAGTTTTTAAGAATAGACTGGGCAGCCATTTATCTGAAATGGTATAGGTTTTCTTGCCTGAACAGGGGATTGGACTAGATGACCTGCAAGGTACCTTCCAACTTTATTATTATTATTATTATTATTATTATTATTATTATTATTATTATTATTATTATTATTATTATTATTATTATTATTATTATTATTATTATTATTATTAATTAGACATGAACCTCAGTCAACTGAATATTCAAACTGACTGGCACTGATGATTGACACAGGTTGCTGCCAGCATCCTAGGTATCAACCAGGTACCTCCTTAAAATGTAAGATGTTCCGAGTAGCGCAGTTTTTTTGTAGCTTTGCTGGAGTTATTGCAGGAAGCTGCAGTTTCTTGAAATATTTTGCAGTTTTTGGACATAGTTCCCAGTGCCCTGATGATAATGGGTATCACTGTTACACGTTTCATCCATAATCACGCAGTTTCGATGGCCAGGTTGTGATATTTCATATTTTTTTCCAGTTCTTTTTCTTCAACTCTGGCATCTCCTGGTACAGCGATATCTATTATTATTATTATTATTATTATTATTATTATTATTATTATTATTATTATTACTACTACTACTACTACTACTACTACTACTACTACTATTATTATTATTATTATTATTATTATTATTATTATTATTATTATTATTATTATTATTATTATTATTAAATACTGTCATCCTGCAAGAACTCGCAGAGGTGTCTTCTCTGTGGAAAACCGCTGCCCTTTAAAATAGCATTTCTCCTGAAATCCACAAGGCTCCAGATTTGATTTTCTTCAGAGTAGAATTCAAAGTACAAGATATATCGTACAAAGTCCATATGGTTTAGGTCCTAATTCCCTGAGGATGTATCTGGACTCACAAGGATCTGCCTATCTATGTGTAGATGCAAATACAGGTTGAGAGCAAGAGAGAGAGGGGGGTGGGATGTCAACTTGTCTCTAGGCCAGGATGGTCCTACCCTTCTAACTCTTGGAAACAAGGTAAAACAATTCTTTTCCACAGAGAATTTGGGTATGTTATTATGGGCAGAAGACTAGTTTTTGCTTGTGTTATTGTTGTTAAGCTTTTAGGATTGGTCCCTTTTATGGACCAATCAGAATCTACATTATAAGTTATGTAAATTATATAATAAATATCTGACAGACTAGTGACTTGCTGGCACACAGTCTTTTATGAGAAGTCATTTTTTAAATATTTCAAGTCATTTGATTGTGTATAGCATTTTATTTCATCTTCAGTACTGCTTCCGAATACTCCAGGTGGTGTTTAGAATAGTGATGATAATAATGAGATCGATAGTAACAACAATGACAATATGGGAAACATCTTTTCCATCCTGAATCCTGCTGCAATAACCAGCTGGTAACAAATTGGGAATTGATAATAAATAGCACATGGCTTTCCATTATGCCAAACAATTGGGAAATCTTTTCTATCTGTGCCTAAAGGTTGCATTTCTGACTCAAGAACTTGAACTAGTCAAACAAGACAGAAGTTTATCAAATTTCTCCTCCTTTTCTGGCTCCAGATCAACAATCCCCTTATTACAAACTTGAATTGTCTAATTTTGGCTTTATCAGATACTACAAATGTTGGCAATATTTATATACCTGAATATCTGAGAACATCTGCTTTATTAAATTCATGAACAGAAACAGTTACTTAAAATAATCCTGAGATTCAGCATGTGTTTATCAAACTACAGATTTGTAGTCAAACAAATAATTAAGAATGTATTCTTGAAAGCAACATTTAAAAAAGGAGAAAATAATCTTTTACACTAAGTTTCTTGAAATTTGCATTAGCATGTTAGTTCCACAGAGTTAAAAATAATCTATTATGCTGAAGCTTCTCTAAGCTAATGAAAAGTGTGACTGTTGTTAACCAAGCTAAATTGACATCTTCATGACTCTCCATACTGGTAGTTCTTGTTTAGGAACCACAATGAGCAATTCAGTCTTTAAGCAAAGTGGTTGCTAAGTGAAACCATAACTGCGCTTATGATCTTACTTCAGTTCTTCTTTGCTTTACAGACATGCAAAGATAATAAATACAAGGAATGGTTGCAAAATTACTTTTTCATCACCTTCATAACTGTGAACTGTCACTATGCAAATAATCACTAAGCAAGGACCACCTGTATACAGTATTTTTGTCATGCAATTACTTTATTTTAATGAAATTGTCCCTCTTCTGTCTACATTAATCAATGGAATATCTACAGAAATATGGCAAGTGACAGAAGAAGCATATGTAATGGTTTTAACCAACTCTGCCAGCGAATTTGGAGAATGATACAGTCAGTCTGTATCATGTCAGTCTGTATCATATCATGATACAGTCAGTCTGTTAAGCTATTATTTAGTGTATGGCAAGTCTGTGTAATAATGCTAATGAAAGGAGATATAATAGTTGGTGCAAATTAGCACTCAGAATCCTTATTTTCAGCTAGCAAAATAATGCATATGACGATCCAATACATGGGAATTTTGCATGAAAAGAAAGATGCCAGATGTTCAAGCTGGTTTTAGAAAATCTAGAAGAATAAGAAATATTATTGTTGATAAATTCTGGATCAGAAGTCCCCAATCCCCAGTCCATGGACTGGTACCGGGCCGCAGCATGCCAGCAAAGGGTTCACACAAACAAGCAAAGCCCCATCTGTGGGATGCAGGCAGCACAAAAAACCATGCACTCTCTGGTCCATGGAAAAACCTTTCTCCAAGTAACCGGTCTCTGGTGCTCAAAAAGTTGGGGACCTCTGCTCTAGATAATTGTAAAGTCAAAGAATACCCCCCTCCCAAAAAAGATCAATATGTGCTTCAATGAATATAGATTGTGTTGACCACATCAAGTGACACCTGGACTAGTCCCTGCAGTTTTTCTGGCAAGATTTCTGGAAGTAGGTTGCTACTGCTTTCTTCCTAGGATGGAGAGAGAGTAATTGGCACACAGCTATCTTCGTGTCTAAGGAGAAATTAGAAGTCACAGTTTTTTGGTTTCTAGCCTGGTGCTTTAACTATTACACCAAATTGCTTTGTCTACAATGGAACATGGCAAAACAGATGACCTCCAGATTGGCAAAGGAGTGGGAAAAAAAGGTAATAAAACTCTTCTCTTACTTATTCAAACTATATGCTGGAATATATAATCTGGAAACTGCTTTAGAAGATGAGTGTAATTTTAAAACTAAAGGAAAAATATTCAATAACCTGCATTATGCTGATCAAGCTAAAAATGCATGATTTGGATCATAAAGTTAAGGAGCAAAATGAAAAAAAATGGGATTAAAAAGACCAAGCTAATGACAACTAGCCTTAGAACTGATAAAAGATGTGTTGGCTAGCTTCTATGTTTAGGGTTGATTGTCACCTGTAAAGAAACAAGCAATCAAGAAACACACTTTGGACTAGCATTTAGAGCAGGGGTGTCAAAATGCCAGCCTGTGGGCTGGACGCGTCATCCGGAAGCCGCGCCCACCCCATTGCCGGCAATGGCAAAACCGTCCCAATACGTTGCATGACGTCACATTGTCATTTTAACTTAACCTATTGCATGTGGGGTCCATAATGTTAAGCAACTTATGTTTTACAGCACAGTTGATGGATGGATCCATCAAGGTGGTGTCTCATAACCGAATCTTAGCAACCATATAGACCATCTCTAAGATAAAAAGTTTTATTACTATAATAACAAACTAGTACTCTGTGAACTGCAGTAAGCCTGTCCCATATCCCATGTAATATTAAATGCTGTAGTATTATTGTTTAGTTATTTATGTGAACCAAATGTATGACACCACTAAAATAGAAGAGGATGTATGAGGAGGTTTAAGGAAACTCCAAAGTTTGAAGTTGCAATTGAATTTGTTAAAAACTGCTGAAGGGAGGAATATGCTTAGCAAGCATACAGTTCTGATTGGCCCCTGGAGAAAAAGTGAGAAAATCTGGAAAGAAATAATGGAATGGAGCATCTAGAATACTAAACAGCAGGATCCCCCAACATGGTATTTTGCTTCACTTCTCATTGATCATTGTTGAAGAGGATATCCCAAACTTCAGATAATTAGAGGATTCTACATGTGGGCATTCTATTGATCATATAGTAGACATATTGTCAATGTGAATTATTAAACTTTCAGGTACTATAGAGGAGGTTGGATAATGAGGATTTTTTCTGCCCCCATACTAAGATGCTTGTTTTTATTCAGACTGCAAACCCAGAAACACTTTTTAATAAATCCAGTGGGGCTTGCCTTTGAATAGACATCAAATTTGATTGGAAGTGCAGCTGTTAGCTATTGATAGAAATACCGTATAAGCCCTTAGGAGAAAAGTCAAATATTTAATGTAGTCATTGACATTAAAACAGAAAAGAACATGAATTAAAATTAATAATCAATTAAAAATATACAAATTAAAATTGTATTTCTGTGCAGTCAAAATATAACGCCTAAAATTTGTCCGTCTCAGACATTATTATGAAGGTAGAAGTGGTAAACATATAGTCCAAAAATGTCATAGATATTTATGTATTGTCATCATAGAATCCTGAGGAATATATTGAAGAAGGTCTAAACAGACAGCACAGAATACTGCTTACAATTCCACCTGAAATATTTTAATAACCTAGATCTCTTAGCCTCTGAGGATCAAATGGCTTAATGTCTAGTTTATTTAAGGCCAGTCCTTCATGAATTATTTGCTTGGATGGAGACTCACTAGTAAAATTTTGCTCTTAGTCAAAATGTGTTTCTTTTATATTCACTCATAACCATATTTTGGATTCAAAATTCAATAACTTAGCCACTTGCCTATTATAACTACCCTGGCTAGAAAAATGGATGAAGATCCCAACTGAAGGATTTACACTGATTTGGAAGCTGGAAACCCCTTTAACTCCCCCTTGCAAGCAAAACCCCAGTCATGCTAATTTTTGACCAAGCAGAAGAAAAAAGGAGATCACTGAATTAGTGCATGCCTAAGCTTATATATCTCTTTATAAAAAAGAGAAGGTCTGAGGCTATAGTGAGGTGAGAGGTGCCCCAAGGCTCTGTTGGTGCCCCAAGGACTCTTCAACATCTTCATCAATGATTTGGATGAGGGGATAGATGGGGAACTCATCAAATCTGCAGACAACCCCAAGCTGGCAGGAATAGCCAACACTCCAGAAGATAGTCTTAAGATACAGAAGAATCTTGGCAGACTTGAACATTGAGCGCTATCTAACAAAATAAAATTCAAAGGTGAAAAAAGTAAGGTTCTACATTTAGGCAAGAAAAACCCAATGCACAGGTACAGTATAGATGGTACCTGGCTCAATAGTAGTAATTGTGAGAGGGACCTCGGAGTCCTAGTGGAGAATCACTTAAATATGAGCCAGCAGTATGCTGCAGCTGCCAAAAAAGCCAACATAATGCTAGGCTGCATTAACAAAGGGACAGAATCAAGATCATGTGAAGTGTTAATGCCACTTTTTTTAATGCTGAACCCGATGTAAAAAAGATGTTGAAACTCTAGAAAGAGTACAGAGAAGAACAGCAAAGATGATTAGGGGACTGGAGGCTAAAACACATAAAGAACAATTGCTGGAATTGGGTTTAATGAAGAGAAGGACTAGGGGTGACATGATAGCAGTATTCCAATATCTCAGGGGCTGCCCGAAAGAAGAGGGGGTCAAATTATTCTCCAAAGCACCAGAGGGCAGGACAAGAAGCAATGGATGGAAACTAATCAAAGAGAGAAGCAACCTAGAACTAAGGGGAATTTTCCTGACAGTTAGAGCAATTAATCAGTGGAACAACCTGCCTCCAGAAGTTGTGAATACTGTACTCCAACACTAGAAGTTTTAAAGAAGAGACTGGGCAACCATTTATCTGAAAGTTATATATAGGGTTTCCTGCCTGGGCAGGGGGTTGGACTAGAAGACCTCCAAGGTCCCTTCCAACTATTGTTATTATTATTGTTGTTGTTGTTGTTGTTATTGTTTTTCCCCTCATGTTTTTCCTTTATAATTCGGGCCTGAAGAGCAGCCACAGCAACCATTTTAAAATTCTTCAGAACAATGTGAGCTCCCTTGGCCTCTGGTGTTGTGAGAGTGTTTTTTTAAAAAAAAAAATAGCCTCAACTATATGTTGAAGGAAATATATGTACAGTATATGAACTATAAATGAATTGAAACTTGCCAATTTTAGCATGTTTTCTAAAGACATTTTAGTTTAATCATAATGATCACCTCTTGCTTTTTATTCAGCTTTTATGATCTCTAATGTATTTGCAAATATACTGCAAGATTGCTTTTAAACAAGCTGAATAAATATTAATTGCAACAACCTAATCACATGAATATTGTTTGTAGATTAAAAAAATCAGCAGATTATATAGGTAGGATGGCAATTTTATAAAGCAAACTCACCAAAATTATAGTCCATAGATTAAAAAGCAAGAGTATAATTTTCATGGCTGTATGAAACACAAGGCAAACAAATCTTTGGAAACAATTTGCACACTACCAGTAAAAAGTCCCCAAAGAGCCATCAGCGGAATTTAGAAGTTAAAAGGCCCTTGGAGAGCCTCTTGGGAGCATCTTCAGACAGAATCATTTGGCCCCCAGGCTGCCTTTTTTCCCCTTTTTGCTTCCCCTAAAGAAATCAATGGAGCAAAAGATGTACCCTGGAAGTCACAACACCTTTGTTGTGACCCCCAAACATGGAGCAAAGGGGAAACATGATAGCAGTATTCCAGTATTTGAGGGGGTGCCACAAAGAAGAGGGGGTCACGTTATTCACCAAAGCACCAGAGGGCAGGACAAGAATCAATGGTTGGAAACTGATCAAAGAGAGAAGCAATCTGGAATTAAGGAGAAACTTCCTGACAGTGAGGACAATTAACCAGTGGAACAGCTTGCCTCCAGAAATCGTGAGCGCTCCATCACTGGAGATTTTTAAGAAGAGGCTAGACAGTCACTTGTCTGAGATGGTATAGGTTCTCCTGCTTGAGCAGGGGGCAGGTCTAGAAGACCTCCAAGGTCCCTTCCAGCTCTATTCTATTCTGTTCTGTTCTGCTCTGCTCTGCTCTGCTCTGCTCTGCTCCGCCCTACTCTACTCTACTCTACTCTACTCTACTCTACTCTACTCTACTCTACTCTACTCTACTCTACTCTACTCTACTCTACTCTACTCTACTCTACTCTATTCTATTCTATTCTATTCTATTCTTTGAGTTTGAGAATTAGAGAGCTCAAAGAGGCAAAATGGGTACCTTAAGCTTTGCAATTTGTTTAAATTACCTATTCACCCCTTAATACTATGGAACCACTCATCACCAGGTTTTATTGGGTGGCATAACTATTTCATAGAATAATCTGGCAGAGTGATTCGCAACAATACAAAAAGAAAGGCAGGCACAATCTGAGGATGTTCATAGCTTTGCCATTACTTATCCTTAAAATATTTAATGTTTAAGCCAATGTCTATAAGTGCTAACCTGACACCCATTCACTCATTTTGGAAGATTAAGCCTGCCCAATTCTGATCCACAAGTGCATAGTGGTCTGGTTAGGCTTGAACCTATCATGCTCTCAATCTGAACACACCAGCCCTGCCCATAGGTTTCTTTGTATACAGATATTATTTTCTGTAATAGTTCAGAAGCAGCACAAATTCTGCAGAGTTTTAAAGGGCCACAAAGCACTTTGAAGAAACCTGATTGGAGTAGATGGTTTGAACTAGGCCCCCACTTTGATTCATGAACCTGCTTCAATGGGATAATTTGATCAAAAGGTATCAATTCCTCAAAGCTTTTCCCAATGGACCCCATAAAACATAAACCCAATAAGTAAAAGTGTAATGTGATTTTGAAATGGATAAAATAGGTAGGGCCAAATGTGTAGGTTCTTATTAATCTTATTTGCACCTATTCATTAGATATTATTTCAAGTAACAGAAGGCTGGGTAATAATTATGCGAAGAGACTTGAGATTCTGTCCATCCATCAGCAGAAAATAACAGCACAATATCTGGGGAGTTGGGAGAACCAGGCAAAAGATTGATTAGGTACAAAATGCGGTGGATTATTCAGGGACTGCAGGGGGGAAAAGTCTGAAGTACCTCTAAAAAAAGAAGCAGATGTGCAACTGCTCACATTGTTGTCGATTACTCCATTCTAAGCTCTCTTCTGCCTCTCTCCAAGTCAGGTGACCCAAAGAGGAACTTCTATTAAACAGTTGGAAGTCATTTCACAAGTTTTACTCCATTTCCCTTCTTTATTTCATTTTACGTCTGGTATTTTGGAAATGGAGGACCTACCCTGTTTTGAGATGCAATACATGTTTTCTCTAGAACTGCCATTTAACAAGGCCAGTGTCCCAGATCTTTTGTCATTTTGAAGCATTGTTCATGAATAAAAAGATAACTGTTAATGGGAATAACTCCAAAATGTCCTAGAAAGATTCAGCATCTAAGGAAGGGAACTACAACAGCAGTTGCCAGAAGAAGGAGACAGGATGCAAACCAGAGTATGTTAATAGGGCACACTGAAATGAAGTTTATTGATGCCTTCAAGAAGTAATTTGCTGTAGCTTTTTTGTTATTCTAGTTCACTCAAGATAAATAAGGTCATCTGTTCTTTCTTTGGAAAATTGCCTTTGGGGAAGTCCTAAATTAATGCTGAATGTGTAGTAATCCCAGCTCCATTGTCAGACTTCATGCAGACACAGCTTGATTCACAACTCTTACCCACCACTCACCATTCTCAGTAACTTGCTAATCGAAGTATTCAGCATAGTTAGAGAAATGCTTCATTGGAAACTAGAAATCATATCTATGCAGAAAATCAGCTACTGCAGAATAAAGGAATCGATCTTGTTTGCATGTTTGACAACTCTAAGCAGTTTATAAATGCAATAGCTTCTACATGTAGTGATAATAACAATATACAATACATGAATTACATTATATAATTACAGTTAAAATTTACAATTAAAGTAACATTCCTGGCACTTGGAGTTCTGTAGCACTCAGATCCCAAAGTCCTTCCAGAACAGTAAAACTTTTATAAGCTCCTAGACCAGGAAAATGACATAGAGTTGCTTCAGGGCACAATTGTTCCAGAAGAGAATAACTTCCACATACAAAACCCATTTTCAGGTTCCCTCCCAATGCACTTGTGTTCCCATATATTGGACAGGTAGATATCCAGGTCTTCAGTTACAGTATGTAATGCTTTCAATTATGAATTTCATTTGCAAACATATCTGAAGCCAATAAAATATATGAAGAATGGTTGCAAGAATTGGGTATGACTGGTCTAGTGAAAAGAAGGGCCAGGGGTGACATGATAGAGCGTTCCAATATTTGAGAGGCTTCCACAAAGAAGAGGGGGATCAACCTATTTTCCAGAGCACTTGAAGGCAAGACAAGAAACAATGGATGGAAACTAATCAAGGAGAAATTCAACCTAGAACTAAGGAGAAATTTCCTGACAGTAAGAATAATCAATCAGTGGAATAGCTTTCCCTCAGAAGTTGTGGGTGTCCCATTACTTTTAAGAAGAGACTGGGACAGCCACTTGTCAGAAATGATATAGGGTCTCCTGTTGAATGGACTAGAAGACCTCCAAGGTCCCTTCCAACTCTATTATTCTGTTCTGTTCAGCAGTGGTGTTACATGGCAGTAATAATAATGTCCAATATATATAAGTGCACCTGCATTTTGCACCTACTGACATTTCCAGGTGCTCTTCAAAGGCAGTCCCAAATAAAGTGATTTATGGTAATAAACAAAAAATGATAAGGGTGTAAGTTACAAACGTCGGTGTACCCTCTTTTTTAAGTACCAGTTGCTTAAAATTTTAAATGCTATCCTAATAAGGGCTTTCACTTCCATAAGGAAGCACCATACTGTCAAGTTAAAGAGGGTAAAATCATAGAATAAATGGACTTCTGGAGAAGGAACCATTTTCTCTTGCTTGGATTGAGTTTAAGTTTACTCTTCCCGTCCAGACCCTTTTTGCCTCCATACTCTAGGTCAGGTCTTCCCCTGCATTTCCCATTTGGCAGGGGATGAAGATATATTATTGCTATCATATTGATCTTACTTCACCTTAAATCAGTGGGGTCCGAATTCTTTTGTATTAAATAGAATAGATGAGAGGACTGAGACATGAGGCAACCCATAATGGAGGGTCCAAGGACCTGACAACTTTGCATAGGCATTTGCATAATCTTTACATAATAGTCATGTTTGTTCTTTGTTTTATGCCTTGACAGTCTCAGAACTCATGTTTGCTACCTATATACTGCATTTAAGCATCTCTCAAAGGTGGAAACGTTCCATTCATTCCAAAAGAAGGTGGATAAACTACTAGAATATCTTTGTCAAACAAACTGGGTGACCTAATCAGACCTCTTTCAACTGTTTCCATCCCTCCCCCCCCCCAGTCCTATACAAGAAATTCTTTAGTATTTTCTCATAAATGTACTAAGCCATGTCTGTAGTTACTGTCTCATGTAATAGTTCTTACTTTATCTCTAGGCTGGGAAAGGGTACCTTTCCTTCACCACATCAAAGGTTATAGAAAGTCAACGAACATTAAACAATATTTAAACAAGAAACCCCTTCAGCTGGGCCAATGTTACATTACTCAGTCTGTTTTTCACTGGGAAATGCCATTGGTCATTTATTAATTCTGGATAGTAGAATATTAAATACTCAATTATATTTTTTTAAAAAGCAGCACTAGAATTTTCAATAATAACTCCTTTACATACAGAAAGATTATAAAGAATTAAAAGATCTGGGCCTGAAGCAGTCCACGGGTCACAGGCTCCTGGCTTTGAAAGAGATACTTCACAAAAATCACAAGATTGTGTAAGAGTAGGCATGCAATATTTCTTGCTGTTCTTGAGTTTAAAAAAGCCAGGTTAACACTACACACACATACATGCACAAACTTCTTTAACTCAGAATGATAGATGTGATTTGATAGTAATAGCAACAGCACTTAGACTTATATACCACTTTATAGTGCTTTATGAAAAAGCAGTTTACCACTCTCTAAACAGAGAGTTTCCAGAGCCAGCATATTGCCCCCAACAATCTGGGTCCTCATTTTACTGATATCGGAAGGATGGAAGACCGAGTCAACCCTGAGCCAGTCAAAATCGAACCCCTGGCAGTAATCAGTGAGTTAGCCTGCAACACTGCATTCTAACCACTGTGCCACCATGGCTCATAGTAGAGTGATACTTGCTACTGTACTAATAGCAGTAGTGCTTAGATTTATATACTGTTCCATAGGGCTTTACAGCACTCTTTGAGCAGTGTCAGCATATTGACCCCAACAATCAGGGTCCTTATTTTACCGACCTTGGAAGGCAGAAGGCTGAGTCAACCTTGAGCCAGTCAGGATTGAATTCCCACAGGTTGTGGGTAGAGTTAGCCTTCAATACTGCATTCTAACCAGTATGCCACCAATCAGCAAATCTCAGAACCCCAACAAGATAAAACCTAATTTGGGAAACATCTCTGCTTCCTCTCCCATTCCCTATTTTTTTTGCATAATATCTAAGCAATTTATGTTTTGAACTCAAAAGCTTAGTTGCTCTTTTCAGTTATTTGATTAGTAACTAACTATATTTTAAATATGATAAATTAGTATTCACCCCCAAAAACTATATCAAAAAGCTACTCCAAAAATATAATAACCAAGAGTTATGCTCAAATATCCAGTTCTTCTAGCAAAGCTATTATCCTATAGACTGCTATATTGCAATTCGTGTAATCTACAATTTCCTAAGCTATTTTGTAAGAGCAAAGTAACATTCAAAGAGCTGTTTGTCCAAGAGGAAATTGACTTTTCCTATTGCAAATGCCCATAGGATTTGCCATAAGAGATCAGACAAATTATCCATCAAGTCCGGCATTGTCTGGCTCCATCAATACCTTACAAGAAGCAACTTTCCCCAAAGACAAGTTCTTAATGTTAAGGATGCAAAGATAAATTATTTCCTTAACCAACCTAGCAGATCATGCTAGCTTTTTGATGCATGAGATTTGGTCACCTTGCTCTAAGCATTTATTTCTATATAAATATTAATTAGTTATATAAATAAATATTACATAAATACAAAAAGGTTCCCTCTGTCATCTAGGAAGGAGTCAGAGCATTCTCAACCACCTCTTTTGCCGAAATTGCCTTGCCTCTCACCGAACTCCTAAAAACAGGCAAAGGAGGAGGGAGACCACGACCGGGCCAACAGCAACTGGGAGCACTCCAGATTTGGGGATTATAAGTTTGGCAGCGAGGGAAAAAGGCGGGATTTGTCGACTCACCATTGGGTCGTCTTCCCCTTCGTCCTCACTGTCGAAAGAGGGGAGAGCTGGGGGGGATCCAGTCTGTAACATTAATAAATGCTTTTAGGAGAAAACATGCCTGAAAGTCCTTTTAAGTGTTTCGTTACTCAGACACATGACACCCACCTATGTTAGAACTTATCAGAATGTATATTTTTAAGAAAACGTTAGCTGAGTGGACATGTTACTATATGTCAAAATTCATTTAAGCCACAAAGCTGAGTTAATACTTTGAGCTTAGCCACAAACACACTGTGGCATAAAGGTTTGTGGCCAGGCTGACTGCTGCTAAACTGATGTGAGTCAGGAGAGGAAGAAAAATTGGAAGAGGAAGCTCAGCTATATCTTTAAAATGTAGTTATGCTATCAGAAAGGCAGATGTGCTGCCTTTGCTGCTAGCCATATCTGTGTGGGGCAGATGGAGCAGCATTCTGATTGACCAAACCTAGTATATAGGTATTGAGATTCTAAAACCCTGGGAGAAAATGAAACCACCTCCAGAGTTATTTGGGGAAATGCTGCTGGGGATGTGGAAGGAGAGGTTGCCACATTTGAGCCTATGTGTAAGGATCTACCTCCTTCTGGCTCCAAGCGCAAACCGTCTCCTAGAAAAGGGTGATGCATTCCTTCTCCTGGGGGAAGGGCATAGTGGCAAGATAGTGCAAAGCATCCCCAAAGTATCCCCCCTCCCAACAGAATGGCAAGCCCCCAAAAATGGTTACAAAAGCAGGTAAACTATAAGGAGGGAAACAATACATTTCTTTGGGGACNCCTTGAAAAATAACAGATCCACCTGCAGAACACAAAAAAAGGAGAAGGGAAGAAAACAAACAGAACAATCACATTAATCAGGCTTATCAGGATACTTAGAGTGAAAATGCTTAAGTAACCTAGGAGCTCTAATATGTTTTTTGTACACCCACTCATTTTGAGAGGATGGAAGATTTTTCCAAGCTACCAAATATTGTGTAGAACCATGATGTCTGCGTGAATCCAAAATGTTTCACACTTCAAAATGTTGTTCACCCTCAACCAATATGGGTGTAGGCACTGGAGGTGCTGGTGGTCTAAGCTTAGAAGTAATCTCAGGTTTGAGTAAGCTACAAGGGAAACCAGGGTAGATTTTTCATAGGCTCTTAGGGAGTTCTAATTCGACAGTCACTGGGTTGACAACAAACTTAGGACCCAATTTTTTAGAAGGCTGTAGAGATTGCAAATATTTAGTAGAGAGGTAAGGTTGTCTTAAGGTTGTCTCCAATCTTAAAAGGTTTCTGCTCCACCTTCCTTTTGTCAGCCTGAGCCTTATAGGCTTCACAGCATAGGTTTCCTTCTCCCAGGCCGCCCACCTCTGTTCGGTTTCAGATAGCTTTTTGGAGGTGTAGGCACAGGGTTGTAATTGGCCCTCCTTATTCCTTTGGAGGAGGACTGCTCCTACTACCATGTCACTAGCATCGGCCTGAATAACAAAAGCCTCTTCCAGATCCAGGTACTTCAGTACTGGCTCCGCAGAGAAAGATCTCTTTAGTTTCTCAAAAGCAGTTTGATATTTCCCTGTCCATTTCAGTGGCTGGTTGGGTTTTGGCTTTTCCCCCCTTTGGTTTTTAACAGATTGGTGATGGGGAATGCAATTTGCACAAAGGAGGGAATAAACTGCCAATAAAAATTTGCAAAGTCTAAGAAGCTCTGGGGTTGTTTTCTGGTGCAAGGGGGGCCCCATTCCAGGACGACTCATACTTTCTCTGGGTCCATCTCCACCCCTTCGTTTGAGATGCGATAAACCAAGTAATCAATGCAATCTTTGTGGAATTCGCATTTTGATAATTTAGCATACAGTTTGACGTGCTCTGCCTTGGTTTCAGTATAGATCAAGATATCATCAAGATAAACCAAACCCCCCCTTGTACAGATGTTCATGGAGAACCTCGTTGATCAATTGCATAAAAACAGCCGGAGCCCCTTGTAATGCAAAATGAAGCACCCTAAATTGAAAGCGGCCCAGGGACAGTTAAAAGCAGGGACAGTCCCCCTTCTTTATTCTTATTCGATAATAAGCCTCCCGCAAGTCTAATTTAAAGAAAATTTTCCCTTTTGACAGGTATGCTAGCATGTCTCTCATTAAGGGGAGGGGGTACACATTTTCCATGCATACCGCATTCAGACCCCTATAATCTATGCAGAGACGAAGAGACCCATCTTTCTTTTCCCTGAATAGCATGGGGGCAGCCACATGGTGTCTGGCAGGTTGAATGAAGCCCTGTGCCAAATTCTTGTCAATGAACTTGCAAAGTTCGCTCAACTCCCTAGGAGACATGCAGTATAACTTTGGTACAATCTGTGGGTCGGTGGGGCGGAAGCTCATCTGATCCCTGTTCACTGAACACTTCGTCTGGGTCCCGGTATTCCAGTGGGAGGCTTTGTAATTCCTGCTCGCTGAGGGCAGAGGCTAATTCGTAACATAGTCCATGCCTCCCACCCTTTTCTTGGAGGGGCCCTCCTCTTCAGGCATCCCTCCCTCCAATCGTCTATGGGTTTCCATTTCTTTAACCAGGTCATTCCCAGCACTAACGACAACTCCATGCTAGGAGCCACAACAAATGCTAAAGTCTCTGAGTGGTCTTGCATGGTTAAATGCAGGGGTCTGGTGTAAAAATTGGTTGGAACTCCCCCTGCGATGGACCCATCGAGTTGGCAAAAAGAGTCTTGAGGGGCACTCCCATTCTCCCTACCAGTTTTGGCTGATTAAGCAGCAGGTGCACCCTAAGTCCAGCAAAGCTGCTAATTTTACTCTCTTCCTGGTGCCCGGTATGGACAATTCTAGGGCATGGTTATGGGGTCAATCAGCCCACTTACCAAGGGCTCATCCTCATAGTCACTTTCAGCCACCTCCGAGTTGTCATTCGGTGGAGTTGGAGCTCGACCCTCTGGCCCATGGACCTGAGGAAGCTCTATGAACACCTTGGACCTCATTGCCAACTCCCTTGGGTGTGGTGTGGCTTTTGTGGGTCTCCCAGTGGATTGATGGTCTCCCCTCTTTACCCCTGCTTTGGAGTAACTACCGTGTTTCCCCAAAAGTAAGGCCTACCCCCAAAATAATCCCTAGCTTGATTTTTTGGGGTGGGCCTAATAGAAGCCCTATCCCCAAAATAAGCCCTACTTTGGGGGCAAGGCACATACTTTAAAATCAAGCTAGGGCAGGGGTAGGGGTGTGGCGCTCCCCGTGCACCCCGCACCCACTTACCTTGCAGCCAGCCTCTCCTCACTTGCCCACTTCTTCTGAAGCATAGACCTTCCGGAAAGGCCTAACTGCAAAATGCAGCTGCAGAATGCACCTGCTCCTTCGGCCACAGAAGAAGTGGACCAGCTGGGCAGGACTGTCGGTGCCAGAGGTAAGTAAGACATCCCCCAAAAATAAGACCTGGTGTCTCTTTAGGGGGCAAAAACAAAAAGACCCAGTCTTATTTTGGGGAAAACATGGATGTGTGCTGGCCCATTGGGATGGGCACTTTCTCTTTCCTGGCCCCAGAGGGAAAAGAGGGGTGCAGGCTTTGCTAGGAGAAGAGAAACAACAACAGAAGGACATGCTTTATCCAAAACCTAAAAGAATGCCTGGATATCTTGGGGAACTCCTAGAGTGGACATAAGACCCAGAGGGAGGTCTTACATGACATCAAGGTGAGGTCTGAAAAAGCACAAAGAAAAGCTTTAAATACACACCAAAGTAAATCAGCTAATACCCTTATCCCTGTCTCTAAATCAAAAGCTGCGGGTGGGGGTGGGGAAGAGAAATGGGAGCCAATAGCTAAACAATAGAGCAGGTGGTTACTAACAAATAATTCTGTCAGAGAGAAAGTTAGACCCTGTCAACAGATAGGAGGAAAGACAAGATTTTCTACTAGGAAGTTTGGACACATGCTATAAATAGTTTTGGTTTTTCCCTAAATCCTACAAATATTCTTGTACATAGTAAAAAGTAAAGGCCTTCACAGTCTGTCTCTGCCAAGAGACAGAATTATTGTTCACTTAGTCACTTTGTCTCCCAGTTGTATAAGTACCATCAGTTATGCAGCGACAAACAAGCCACAAATCAAATTCTGGTTTACTGCAATCTGCAAAACCAACACTATATGCAGAAGAATGGCAGCTTGTTTAGAAAAAAAATATATATTTAGCCAGTCAGACTGCCACACTTGGCTTATTTGAGCTATACCAGGCTTTTATCAGTGTCAGGCAGCAGTAGCCCCCATGTCTTTTTACTACCAATGTCAGTATTGTGCAACTTTTTCTGGACCAAAGGACGTACTTCAAAACATAATATGTAGATCAAAATCAAGAACCATGCTTGAGTAGTTTGCTTACTTTTAAATGAAACTAAATACAGTGAGTATTGTGGCTCTTTGATCATATAATTTTCTGTTCTTAGCTTATTAATAGGTAAAATTTGATGAAAACATACCACCCTGGGTTCTCAGGTTGTGCAATTTTGATTTAGGTGAATGATGTAAATAGTGCACTATTAAAAATAAAGGATTGTCCCTGTTTTTTTTAAAAAAGAGACCAATATAATCTTGAGGTCTGTAAAAAGTAGACAATTCATCACCGATAATCATAGCATTTTGAAGGATAATTGGTGTCTTGAGCAAAATCATTAACCTTTCATCTCTGAAAAACTGCCAAATAGTTTAAATAGGTGACAAGGATTGATCAGAGCAAGCGTTCTACCTCCACTTACATTGTGACTTTCTGACTGTATTATTGCATCATTTTTTTATCCATTCTTTATTATTAAGAATGATCCCTAAATACAGTGAGGAGAAATGCCCTAAGGACAGCTTAATCACGATACAGTCTTACTCATTTCTCTTTTCTTTTTCAGTGTAGATTTGTTCCATAATTTCCTCAATAGTTCTCAAGGTGGGGGGGAAGATTTGCATGAAAATGCATACACACAAGGGGAGTAAGAGAGGACAAATAATAAAACATGCACTGCCATCATACAAATGCTGCAATTTAGAGACTTGCATCAAACAATTGCAACATGATAATAGCATTTGCATGATTCTGTGTACATCTCATTTGGCATTCGTATTATACCAGGGTTGCCAGAAGATATTTTGACTTTGATCTTACACTCTCCTGTAAAATAATACTTTTGCACATTTTCTGTTTTTTTATGAATTTTTCTCTATAAATAAATGGATTTTTTTCATGTATTTTTGTAAAGAGCATAACAAAATCTAGACAGTACAAATATTAAAACCTAATTATATTTCTGTTTTCAAACAGGTTCAGAAACAGTACAATAAATATTTTCACATGTAAATGCAAAGTAATACTATTCATATCATGATCATTATAAGACCGTCTGCCTCTTAATTCAGACCTTAGTCCAGACCTTTTCCAGAACAGACATAATAAGATGTGGGGGGGGGGGGGAGAGAGAAACCACCCTTCCATATATACTCTGTTGCCATTTAATCCCCCTTTACTTATGTATACCCTCACAATTGCATCACAATCCTTAGTAGGTCAGATTGATTAATCAATTTAATATCAAATCTAAATAACACACAAACACATATTTCCATCCCTCTATCTGCAGCTTAGTGGTACTTGGGAAATTGTTTATAGTAGCCTAGAGACCATCAAAGCAACTAATTTCCAATCCACTCTCTATCAACAATAGCCTCACCCTCCCACAGTGGTTAGTGAAAGGAGCAAGATCCAATAGAAGTGTGCAATCTATTATTCATTACCTTAGATTGATAGGTATTTATTATTTAGTTTGGTACCTCTCTCCAGCACAGGCATCAGCTTCTTGCCCCTTACAGAGGGACTGCTGCTATCGAAGTAAATAATTTTACCTATTTAATATTTTATTCCATAGCTGAGAGATATTCGTAAAGCCTGTTCACTATCTTCCTAACCCTAGAATGGATGGTTATATAGGGATAATGGTTATATATCACAATAATTGTCCCTATGGAATCTTTTCCATCTTGAGGCAATTAAATATAAAGAGCATCCAGATTCCCTAAAATACATATTTCTGAACTAATGACAATCTTTTATGTAGATTTCCAGTCTGAATATTGTGTGGAGATCATAAAAACTGTACCCTAACACATCTAGAGTGGCAGGAGAAAGAACAATGTGATAAACCCATTCTTCTGCCTCATAAAAACCACACTGACCAGAATGTGAGAGGGCAGAATGAAAGACAGTTGCCAAATTTTAGAAAGTGTAGAATTACAGTACCCAAAGAAAATATCAGGGACTGAGATTTCAGACACCCATCAGAGTCAAGAACTTATTATTCTGAGAACAGAATCTTCTGTAGTTCTTTCTTTCTATAGTGATAGTCTAAACCAGTCTTTATCAACCTCAGCAACTTTAAGATGTGTGGAATTTAACTCCCAGAATTTCCCTAGCCATCATTCACTCATCTTAATATTGCTGAGGTTGAAGAAACACTGGTCTAAACCAGGAGTCTGCAACCCCTGGTCTGTGGACCAGTACTGGGCTGTGGCATGCCAGCAACCAGTCCACACAAACAAGCAAAGCCACATCTGCGAGATGCAGGCAGCACACAAAACCATGCACCCCCCGTGCCATGGAAAAACCTCTCTCCATGGAACCAGTCCCTGGTGCCCAAAAGGTTGGGGACCTCTAGTCTAAACAGTCTTTTATAGTTCATTCCCTATATGACCACCTTGTTAGTGGAGCTAAAATGATAAGGAGTAAGGATTTTCACAAAATCCACCAACCTCATCCCCTTGCTCCTTCCTCTTCTTTTAGGTAAATTTAACTTGGATTATATATATATATATATATGGGGAAAGGATATTCTTCAGATGCAGCCTTCTTATAACAGGTTAAACCAATAGCTTCAAGTTATTTCATTTGGTTGGGTAAGCTGATGATTAGTCAAGGCAGGAAGAGCAATAAGATTATTTAATATATTGGCCTTTGTGAACAGAAAGGCAGTATCATTTGGATTGCAATTTATGCAGTACCATTTCTTGGTATGATGCTGTGAGGTTTATCCCGGAATAAATGATTCAGATGAATCCTTGAAAATAACTATCCCAAAGGTCCTTTTTTTAAAAAAAAAAAAAAGTCAACTGGACTTCCTGATTTTTCTTTAAGATGTTTTGCTTCTCATCTAAAAAGCTTCTTCCGAAGAAGAGCTGAAGAAGCTTCTTGAATGAGAAACAAAATATCTTGAAGAAAAATCAGAAAGTCCAGTTGCACAGCAGCGCCTGCATTTTCTGTGTCGCATGAGAAAAGCACATCTTCCTTCCCCTATCCTGACCACTTTCTACAGGGGGATGATCGAGAGCATCCTGTCATACAGCATCACAGTCTGGTTTAGAAGCATCACTGCTTCAGACAGGAGGGCAGTGCAGAGAGTGGTGAGGATGACCGAAAAGATTATTGGCAGCTCCCTCCCTCCCTCCCATCCAGGACATAGCACAGAAGTGTTGCTTGAGCAGGGTCCGTAAGATCATCTAGGACACTACACATCCTCTTCATGACCTGTTTTCCTTGTTACCTTCTATGAGGAGGCTCCGTGGTATCCGTAGCAGAACATCCAGATTCAGCCATAGTCTCATTCCATACAGCATTAACCTTGTGAACTCTCAAGCTTCCTCCTTCCGTTATATATTCAAGTTGGACAGTATTTAATATTTATTTGTTATGTATATGTAGGGTGGGTGGGTCTATACATATGTTGTACATAGTATGTTTAGGTGTGTGTCATGTATGTGTTTCACTTTGAGAGCAGGCAACTAAATTTCATTTTTGATGTGTGCCGTTGTGCCCACAGGGAAAAAAATGACAATAAAGGTTATCTTATCTTATCTTATCTTATCTTATCTTATCTTATCTTATCTTATCTTATCTTATCTTACCTTACCTTACCTTATCTTATCTTATCTTATCTTACCTTACCTTACCTTACCTTACCTTACCTTACCTTATCTTATCTTATCTGATCTTATCTTATCTTATCTGATCTTATCTTATCTTAAAAAAAGTGGGACAACCATGACCTAGATGACTGAGGACTTCCATAGATACCTTGAACACAACTGAATTATTTGCAGCACCCTAAAAGTGAATCTATGGCATTGGATTGCTGGTGGATTTGTCTGGATAGAATAAAAAAAAGTAGAGGAGCTACAGGCTAAGCAACTACCAAGCCCATATGCAGAGATGAATTCTCTGTTCTGCTCAGTGGGTTACATATTACAGAGGTCTGTTCTTTAACAGTATGGTCAATGAGCAGTCTCCAGGTCAGATCTGGCCCATGTCTCAATTTTAACTCTCATAAACTTGCTTACCAAATTGTAATGTATTTCATTATTTTACTAAAAACGAAGTATCTTAGGAGAAATTGCTTTGCTTATTACAGCAGTCTGTTTCAATAGGCTCACTAGTACCTGTTTCCTTGCAGCATGACTAGGAATTGAATTTGACAATTCCTCAAACATGTCTTAAATTGCTTTCCTCCAGTTCTTGAGATGGCAGGAAAATTTGCTGGCATACTTTACATCATCTTCATTACTAAGCCTATTTTGTCTCAAATATGAAGTCAAGCAGTGATCCTAGTTTTAAGGTGGGGGAAGATAAGAGAGGTGATTGGTGGATTCCCTTGGCTTAATTGCAAGCCAGTAGAGAAAATATATCAATTGCTTTTCTTAAAGTAGACTTAGCTGGAGCCAAGGAGTTGGTGAGTTTTAACAGTTGGCTAGAATTTTAGGTTTAGCCATTGTCAAGGCTTGCTCTGGTATTGCACTTAATCAGCTGATAACATGGAATGGAATTGAAATGTATTTTAGGCTGCAGAAGCAGCACATGGGACCAAGCAACTCTGCACCTCCCCCAACCCCCCAAGGATCCATATGGTGGTATGGCTGAACTTATAAATATTTCAAGTGTCAATGCACAAGGCTACATTCAGAGCAAGCTGTTTATTTTACTAAGAATAATCACTAGCAAAATATTTGTTATTCTGGAGCAACGCTTACAAATCTGTTTTGCCCCTGTGTTTCCTTCTCCAACCAATATACTACAGTAGTGCTTTTTATATCATGAATGAAATAAACAAATAGTAGGTTAAAATGGATTTTGTGCATTTTCTATACTGAGAAGTTGGAGTTTATTCCTATGATTATTTTACTAATGCATTCATTGCAACATGGGCAATTGCTGTCAGTATACAAGTAGTTTAAAGAGCACAAGGACTAAGTATTTCCAGCATGGATAATGGAGAATATTGCAAGAACGTTAAGAGGAGTTCTTGCTTTAAATCTGTGAAATACAGAAGGACCTGATGCTGCAATATGAAAGCCAAAAGAATGGCCTGATGGCAGATGATTCTTTTCTCCTTTTCAAGCTAAGCATGTCTGGCTCAGAGCATCACTTAGTTGGGAAGACAGTCTGTGAACCATATGTAAGCCATTCTGAGCTCTTTGGAAGGAGAATGGGTTACAAATGCAATACATAAATAATTCTCCAAAGCTCTTTTGCCAAAATCAGAAGAGGAACTAAACAGTTCTTTGTATAACAACCCAGAAGGGGGTAAGAAGAATCAGCCTTAAGCTTCCCCAAATGGTCTTGCTGTTCTATGTCTGATAATGGGCTTAGTTCTCTCTTTTCCCGAGACTGTGCTATTATAAAAAGGTTAAACAACTCCAGTCTGATTTACATAATTTAATCCTCCTTCCTGCTCTCTCATTCTCCCCCCCCCTCCCAGGTCTGGGAATGAAAAATAGAAGGATGCTTTCTGGAGACAGATCAGAAGAGCGGGCATTGCAATATAGTTGTTAATCAACTAACCTCCCCCTCACTTGAGCAGCTTTGGATGACCTCTAAACTATTGACACCTCTTTCAAAATGTCCATGTCTTAATGAAAGCCCATGCCAATTTTGCTGCTGTGGACACAACTGCCCCATTTTTAATATCTATTGGTAAAATAATCCTGATCAAGAAATTCTATGCAAACTTAAAACATAATCCGTTCTGCCTCTTGTGTATTTTCCTGTCTTATTGGAACTGAGTGTAAAGGATGAAAATATGTGTTGTTGGTTGTTTTTGTCTTCAGCAACATGAGGATTGCAATCCAAAGTAAAAGAAAATGTTTTGTTATATGGAGTCTTTCTCATCCTTGCAGAAACAGAGTAAACAGAATAACCAGATCTTAACATTATCCTACTTATATTTTTCTCTTATGCTGGAAGAATCAAAGTGATTTCAGAATGTTCACATGGCTGAAACTGTCTTGGTCAGCAGGATGGATGATTTTGTAGTGTGTGATTCTGTTAGTTCTCAAGAGTGGCTTTCAATACCATCAACCATGATGTCCTTCTGGATCATCTGAGAGCTCTGAAGACAGAAGAAACTGCTTTCCAGTAATTCCTTTCCTACTGTGTCTCTCAGATAGCCTTCATATGGTGCCACAAGGAAAGTTTCCTCTCAAATGGACCTCATAATATTATGTCCTTTAAAGGTTTCACTATGCTTTCCAGTATCTATGTACATGAAATCAACAGACATGCTCATAAAATAGACCAGTTGGACTTAGCTTATGATAGTTCTAATTGCTAGAAAATGCAAAAACTTCCAATATTTTCCAGTACTTAGTTTTCCTTGCTAAAAGGAGTAAGCTCATTATGCTGGGAGAAGACATTTTAAAAAAGGCAAAGATACTGAGTACTAGTAAAAGTAATCTTCCTTTAGCTAATTATGGCAAGCAACACTATCACTAAGTGAACTGGTCATTAAGAGATTCATCATAATCGTATTGACTTAAACTAGCAGCTCTAGCAATCTGGTTGTGATTGTTAAGCAAGATATCATATGACCATATTTTGCAATTTCCTGCTGACATCTCCATTGACTCTGTTTGTTGGAAGTCAGCTGGGAAAGTCACAAATGGTGATCACATGAGGTACTGTGACCATTGTAAATGCACAATGGTTGCCAAGTACCCAAGTTGTGATCATGTGACTATAGGGACACTGCAATGGACATGTGTACAAGGAATAACAAAAAAGTCCCTTTTGTCAGTGATAAATCATAGATACCAATAGGAGAAGGTAGTAGGAAAGATGAGAAAGATGAGAAGATGGGAAGGATAATATCAATACAGCACTACTACATGGATAAATATCTTTAGGCCTAAGACAGTGTTGTGGGAATTAGGTGTTCAGCAGAATGATGGCATGGGGGGAAAAACTACCTTTGTGTCTAATTGTTTTGGCATGCAGTGCCCTATAGCAGCATCCAGAGGGGAGAAATTGAAATAGTTTGTGTCCAGGATGTGACAGGTCTGTAGATATTTTCTCAGCCCTCTTTCTGGTTCATGCAGTGTAAAGATTCTCAATAAATGTATAATAATGAATCAATAAGTTAATATATGTACATATACACAAATATTACTCTGTCAACTGTAATAATAAGTAGAGAAAATTCAGACAATGCCTATAAATATATAAACACAACCTATCTGGAAATCATAAACATTCAATGACAGCCTAAGATACTGCAGGGTACTCCATGAGGACAGAAAAATAACTAAAACTAACCAATCAATTTTATTGAACCTGTTTTCTTGTTGAAAATTCAAAAGGTAACTCCTGAAATGATGGATAGTTGAATTTGAGAAGATAATCTTATATATGGATCACACCCTTCCAAAAACTCCATCTCCGTCAAATAGATGTAGACTTCTCAGTGAGGAATTAAGGGCCATAGGAAACTAATCGATAAATTCTATCTGTGTTTCTTCTGACCTACTGGAATCACTGAAAATGCAAGTAGAATATCTACGAATGTACTATTATGTTATATTAAGCCATGACTTGTACAACTGTAGTTGTGGAATAAACAATAAACCATTAATGGGTTTCACACATCAAACTATAGACTATGGCTTATAAACTAAGAGGCTGGCTTCACGTGGCACTTTAAATCAAACAAAGTGCATTACACTTTATCCGAATAATGTGCCTATATAGACATTGTCAAGCTACAGATTTCAAAGTTTCCCAGTATTCAAAAGATAGAACTGAGTATTTGATTGTCACAGCAATATTACATAGAGTTCCCTGCAGGGAATTTGCAGGGGATTGTCATTCTAATCATCTATTATGGCTAAGTTTGCTCTATTAACAAGAGGATGGATGGGAGAGAAAGAGAGACCTAGAGGGTATGACTGACAATATGAGAAAATCAGTTGGCTTACTACTTCTTCCATTTCAAGTGAGACATTCCCACCAGCAGCTGGCTTCATTGTTTAAAGATGCAAATGTCACCCAATCACCACAGAATCAACAAGCCTTTGAATCTGGGCCTAAAACTCATTCTGACTTCTGGCATTCCTTTCCTAATTAGAGAATAAAACATCAATTCAAACAGATCCTTCACATAATTAATCTGCAATTGTTTTAATGAACATACTCCTGTTAGCATAACACACATGGCCCCTGTTGTCAACTTATCACTTGTCTTCCACTCTTGTCTGTGCATATGGTATGCAGGTGGTGTGACAAATGCACACTGAAGTATTGAAAGTGAACTATCAGAATTATCAGAAAGAATATATATATATATTCATACACAACATACATTCACACAACAGTATGCTGGTCTCTGGTATACAAAACTAAATAAGACAATAAAATAAAAAATCTCAAAATCAGAAGTGCTTGTGAGTAAAAAAGTTTTAAAATTGTTTTTATTGTTTTTAATGTATTAATAATTTTGGCTTTGGGGGAAGAACACACTTTTGTTGCAGAAAAACACTTAAATTTGATTTACTAATATAGCATGGAACAAAATACTTAATAAAATAGTTAATAGTTAATATTTTAACATCAGATGTACTGAAGGATGGATCCAGAAGTTAATTTTAAGAGTTTGTTATATAGATAAGACAGTGTTTAAAAGATGTTATGGAAGAAAAACAAGTTTTACCTGAAAAGACTGATCTGAAAGAATATTTTAAAATGACAGGCTACAAGAATGATAAGGAAAAAGAAGCTATACTGGATATACAAATGAAATCAGCTGATATCTTAATAATTAAAACAGCTATACAAATAACAAACCAAAAGATTTAGGCTAATCTTCCTATAGTTAAAGTTAAAGTTTTGAAGGATTTTGTGAGGAGGGACAAAGAAAAAATGAAAAGTAGTCAAGTTCTAGGACATTATTTGAAGGGATTAAAGATCAATACTGCTAGAAGTGAAAAGAATATAAAGTTGATTTATTTGATCAAGGTTAAAAGAGATATGTTGTTATCTCGGGTAACACTTAATGGATTTTGCTGATACCAGGACTGAATGGGGAGGTTTTAAAGATTTGTTCATAGATAAGAGATGAGATATGAGAGGAAGAGATCACTTGTTGTATTTTAAGAGGTGATAAGTTACTTAAATTGTTTATGCTTGTTGTTATGATGAAGGAAATTGTTTCTTTTCTTATTTTTTCCTCTTTTCTACTTTTCTCATTTTTCTTTTTATTCTTTTATCTTTTTATTCTTTTATCTTTTTAGTTTGTATTAGTTCAAATCTTTTTAATTGTAATGTTAATAAAATTATTATATCAAAGGAGTTTGTCTCCTTGCTTCAGATACTTTTTCTGATATTCTTCACTATGAGTAGATAGAAACTATAACTATTCACAATAATTTTACAATGAAATTAAATATTTTGGGGAATGATGGGGATTTTGCTATACTCAGATTTTAAGGTAGAACAAGTATTGCAAACAGTAACCTTTGCTGAGAAGAAAAAAATGTCAATCTGCTTCAATCCTGACATTGGGCATTAGTGTGCTGAATATGGTATTCCTGGACCTATCAGAAGCAAGAGAACTTGTAACCTGATCTCTGCTTGGAATTTTGGATAGTTGATTGTAGTGGATTAGATGGATTTTGCTTTGAACTGGGTTATTAATCGTGTCAAGGTTGATTGTGTAAAGTTATATCAAGAGTTTTGAAAATGGCACTCTGTTTTTAGAAGTAATGACTCATCTTGAGTGTCATCACTTTGCCTAAGCATAGGCAGTTTTAATTCCCTCCTCCTCCTCCTCCTCCTCCTCCTCCTCCTCCTCCTCCTCCTGTTGTTGGCAGTGAAGGTATGCTGGAGATGTGACATTAATGTGATAAAGCGACTGGGCTATATAGGCAGCAAAAAAAAAAGTTCATAGTACTCATGATAGCTGTGCACACTCCAGATCCATTATTCTGTATCAGCTTCAGATAAGTGCCAAAGAGAAAGAGAAAGGAAGAAGAAGGCAGACCTTCCAGCAATAATCCTCAATGGCTGCCTGTGAGCATGACAAAATTATGAGTCCTTGATTTGCCAATTTTTGTTTCCCTGTGCTTAAGGAAATGAGAGCAGGACTGTAAATCAAGCAGAGTAGCTCAATGGGAGTGGCAGATGCATGGTCCTGATCCACTGAGCTTCATTGACAGCCTTTTGAGGCTCCAGAAAGGCACAGATGTCTGATTTGTCACTGGGAAAGCCTATTCAGAAGAAAGGTCAACACTGGTAATGGCTGCTCTGTAACAAGGACAAGCTGCTTCTTGATGTTGCCAAGTTAAGTGGAGAGAGATGGACAGAAACCAGGATGGGTGAAGGAGGCAGTGCTTGCAAATGAGCTCCAAGCTGTGCACCCTCCCCAGTTCCCAATTATACCTTGGCAAGTCCTTGTCTCTTCTCCAAGCCAGGCTGCTCCCTGGGAGTGTTTCAGGCTGAATTAGCACACACCAATGCTGCTCTGGCAAGAAAAAATGAAGGAAGTGACAGATTGCTACCTTTGCCTGAATATATTTACCAGATCATAATGAGAAAGCCTCTTGCCAGAGTCAAACACAATGGCCTTTGGAGAGCCTGGTACTTCATCTACATGTTTTCAGAAGAGTTGGAATTATCACTGAGAGTCATTCTGATGAACCTGCTGATATCCAAATGAAGTAAGTGGAGGGGAGCAGCAAAGGATACTGCCTCAGGGGAATTTAGAAATCTGGAAAAATGGCCAAAAGCCATGCAAAGTAGCAGTCTCTTTGAAGCTAAGCAAATCTAAATCCAATCAGGGGGGATAAAAACACTCTGTCACTTGAGGCATGGAATAGAAACAAAGTGCCCAATTTGGGGGCCTTTGGGTTGATGATAGTTCAGGGCCATACACATCCATTATGGGTGAATCAGGGCAAAAATTAAAATTCAGTTGGAATCAGTTACTTTAAATAAAAATTAGAGATGGGAATGAAAGTTGCTCTCTGAACTTAAATTTTATAATAGAGGCAGACAATTTTCATCCTTCATCCTTTCCCCAAACTTCCCTTTTTAGGGAATGTTGTTGAAAAGGTTATCAGTTGGCAGATTCAGAGACTCCTGGAAGAAACAGATTATCTGGATCTTTTTCATTCAGGTTTCTAACCAATATGTAGTACTGAATTAGCATTGATTGTGCTTGTACATATTTCTGATGGAATTGGAATAGGAGTGGTGCATCTATCCTGGCCTTCCTTGACTTCTCAAGCAGTCAATACCATTAATCATGGGATTCTTTTTGACAAACTTTGGAGTTTGGAAATGGGGAAATGGTTTTATGGTAATTATGCTATTTCTTCTAGTCTAGTCTCTATTGATCTAATGCAGTGCTTCCCAAACCTTTTTCTTTCATTACTCAAGTATTTATTAAATGTCTCTATTATGATTTGGTAGTGCGGTTGTATGTTGTTGCCCAAAGAAAAATGATTATATTTTCCAATGTTGGCTTTGGGAAGCACTGATCTAGTGGGTCTAGTCTCTGTCAGTAGGAAGGAGAAATTTAATCCTAGACACAGATTTTTGTAGAGTCCATCAGGGGGACTCTGCTCCTTTCTGCTCCTATTTAATATCTATGTGAAACCACTGGGTGAAGTCTTCTATTGTCTCATGGTTAAGTATCATCAATATGCTGATGATAGTTATATATCTCTACTCCTTTTAACTAAGAGAGGCTTTCATAGAGCCTTTCTTCTGGTATGGAGTTTGCAGACATATGGATGGGGAAGGAAAGGCTTTAACTTAATCCTAGAAAAACCAAGTAGCTATAGGTTTTAAGATACACACACACAGAGAGAGGGAGAGAGAGGGAGGGAGAGAGAGAGAGAGAGAGAAGGAGGGAGGGAGGGAGGGAGGGAGGGGGGAATTTCATCCTTAATTCTGGATGTGGTAGCACTCCCCCAGACAGAACTGCTATGTATGCAAATTCATATTGTGCAGCTCTCGTATCTATTCCTGGATGCAGAGATCCAACTCACAATCGCTCATGTCTTGATCATCTCTATTTGTACTATTGTAACTTGTACTAAATGGGGTTACCCTTGAAGTCCATCCAGAAATTTCAACTGGTTCAGAATTAAATGATTTCGGTTGTCATGCATGTACCACAGTACTCCTATGTAACACCATTGCTCCAGGAACAGCATGCCTTGATGGCACTGACCTGATTGGCTTTCCATAAGGCCTTGAATATCTGGCTTTTTCCCCCAGATATGGGGCCAGGATGCTGAATATGCTTCTTTATAATAGTTGAACTCAAATGATTGTAGTTTGACCTGGGTTATGTTATGCATTCTTTCATGTTTTTATTTTGTTAGTTTGGGTTTTTGTACATTAGCCACCCAGAACTGTAATGCTTAAATTGGGTGGCCATATAAATCAGTGGAACAAATAAATAAATAACTTTCTATTTTCTGTTATATTAAAATAGCATTTTGATAACAATTCATGGAGGTTGGGTGGTTTTCATAGAGCACATGGCTTTCCATTCATCCACAACAGTCCAAAACCATCAGCTGGGTTTCTCTAATTTGGCCTGGTAGAATGAAATAAGTGAAAACTTGCTTTAAATTTGAATCCCATTACACTTTACTGGGGAAGAAAGTATGAGTAACAACAACAATAACAAAAGACACAGTTCTATCCTTGCTAAATGAACAGATGAAAACCATCTTTTTAAATGAATTTGCTAAAATGTTTTGCCTGCCAACTTCTCGTGAAAAAAAATGTTTACATGATAGAAGGTAGTAATTAGAGCCCAAGATATGGTTGAAGCACCAAAACAATAGGCTTAGGAAATTTATTTTGATTCCTAAAACACACATGCCTATTACTTGCTCAAAAGTCACATCTACATACAATAATTACAGTAATTATTTTAAGTGGGAAAATCTGTATAAGTGCAATGAGCCTTTGGTAGCATAGCTTTTTCACAATTTTAAGTATAAATGTTCTTTAATGAGACACTGTAATATTATAATTTGATTTAATACTTATTTATATTTATACTTAAAGGCCTAGAGACTAAAACATGTGAAGAATGGTTGCAGGAACTGGATATGGCCAGTCTAGAGAAAAGAAGGACTAGGAGGGACATGATAGCAGTACAGTATTCCAGCATTTGAGAGGCTGCCACAAAGAAGAGGGGGGTCAACTTATTTGCCAAAGCACCAGAAGGCAAGATAAGAAACAATGGATGGAAACTAATCAAGGAGAGAAGCAACCTGAAATTAAGGAGAAACGTCCTAACAGTGAGGACAATTAACCAGTGGAACAGCTTGCCTTCAGATGTAGTGCATGCTTCATCACTGGAGGTTTTTAAGAAGAGTCTGGATAGCCATTTATCTGAAATGGTATAGGGTCTCCTGCTTGAGCAGGGAGTTGGACTAGAAGATCTCCAAGGTCTCTTCCAACTCTATTCTGATTGATTATACCTTGCATTTCTGCTCTAGTGTATGCTCAAAGCAATAACAAAATTTTAAAACAAAAGCCAGATATAAAAATTTAAAAAAATACATTGTAAATTATCAGTAAATATTACATTCAACTAACAATTCAAATCCATTTCAAAATGTATATCTGCAGATATCCTAAATATAAAGAGTTATTATCAACTCTCATGTCTCTATCAATGATTAATTTATATTTATACCTTTTTTCAGATTCCATAAACATGCACCCCATCCAATATTTTGTAACTTTCATTAAATTTCTGCCTCTAGGTTGTCACATGGAAGCTTATTCTCCAAATGCCAAATAATATTGAATTCCATGGCCTTTAAGTCTTACACATTTCAAATGCAAATAGATCAATAGAGAAAATGTAAATATATGAACAAAGATTGCATATACTTTTTTAAAAATCGTTTCTTGGGAAGAATATTATTATAATTGGTAACCATCTGCTTTGGATAAAGGCCACTGTCTATAACTTCAGTTAAACTGACCATGAATGCCTTAATCTAGAAATAGCAATCTAGTTTAAGAAGCAGATTGAGATAAACCTAGTCAATATAGCCCAACATAGTTTAATTTAGCTTTTGAAAATGGAGAGGAATTGGAAGGAGAGATTTGAGAAGGAATAAAGTGTAGAGATATAGTTTTGCATTCTCAAATATTACTGAAGTTTTTGATGGAGAAATTTTGGAAGTGGATAAACCAGATAAAGTAGGTATGAAACAATTTAATGAACAACACTGTTCCATCACTTTTCCAAAATGCTTTGCATTGAAGCAGCATTCTACTTTGCTTTCCTGAATTTTTCCTGGAGCTGTTGTTCAGTACCTTTTTATTTTGCCCAGTAAGAGCGGTGGCTGTGCATTGTGAAGCTCATGCTCAAAAATCACTATCAGTGGAGTACCAATTACAGTATAGCAACATATCTTTCCAAGGACCTTATCAAAGGGAATCATGGATGGCTCCTATTTTGGTTTTAGAAATGCCTTCCTCTATCTAGAAATTCTCCAGTTTGGCTCATTTATAAATTCATCTTTTCCTCTGATATTTCACCATACCCTTTCATTCCCTTCTCTTCTCAAAGTCAGGGATGTTATTTGTATTATTTATATAATCATGAATATATATGATGGGATTTCTTTGAGTCCTGGATTTTTCCAGGAGAATAGATCTTGGGAGAGAGAGGGGTTGATACCTCACAATTTCCATTACAAGATCTTACCACATTCATCCTGAAACAGATGCTCTATATTATTGACTCAAAATCTTCTGTGAAAAACTATGTTTATTAAATGAAAAGCCTATTGTTCTGCTTTATCTTTTATTGTACTCTTTCCAGAAGCTGAGACTAAAGATATGCACAATGAAATCAGATTGCAGAACCTCAAACCAGGTTTTGTAATACATTTCAGAAAATATTGCTTTAGCAGGAAGAAGGTATGTTAGTGACAAAAAACACCATAGTTTGAAATCCTTTCAAAGCCAGAGCCCTCGGAATAGCTCTCCTTCAGCATGAATGGCTGTGGTCATCACTTCACCATCATGTTCCTATTTATAACTACATGGATGTGAGGGTGATCTGGATGACATCTGTCATCTGATTGATCCCTAGGGTTGATTCAGATTATTTGGCTGGCTAAGCAACTGTCCCCTCCCTCCCTTCCTTCTTTCATCCATCCCTCCCTCTGCTCCATGTGTGTCCCTCCCCAAAGTTGTATGTCTAGTTTAATGAAGAGAAGAACGAGGGGGGACATGATAGCAGTGTTCCAATATCTCAGGGGCTGCCACAAAGAAGAGGGAGTCAAGTTATTCTCCAAAGCACCTGAAGGCAGGACAAGAAGCAACGGATGGAAACTAATCAAGGAGAGAAGCAACCTAGAACTAAGGAGAAACTTCCCGACAGTTAGAACAATTAACCAGTGGAACAACCTGCCTCCAGAAGCGGTGAATGTCAGGTGTGATAAGGACAACCTCAGGAGATGGGGCCTCTTTAATTATTATTGATCTATTACTGATAACCACTATATCAAAGCTGCCTTGTGGGAATCCCTAGGTAGATTTATATTTAGAATCATACTGGGCTGTTTGTTATTTGCCTTTTTGGCTACTCTGTGTATCAAGTTGTGTTTTCATTTAATTGTTTGTGTGTGTGTGTGTGTGTGTGTGTGTGTGAGAGAGAGAGAGAGAGAGAGAGAGAGAGAGAGAGAGAGAGAGAGAGAGAGAGAGAGAGAGAGAGAGAGAGAGAGAGAGAGAGAGAGAGAGAGAGAGAGATGGTCTCATTTTGTTACCTGTTATTTTTTTCTAGCTGTTAATTTTAAAAATCCTGGGTCTTTTTTTATTGAAAAGTAGAGTATAAATGCATGTTGGTTTTGTCTGAGGTCAGGTTTTGCTGGAGATTTAAACTATTTTATTAACTCCACTAAACCAGATAATATCAAATTACTTTGTAGTGGTGCCCTGGCAACAAGAACAGAGAGAATACAACAAGGAATAGTTCAAAAGGCATTAAGAAGCAGGATATGAATACAGAAAATTGAAATCTTGGTGTATTGAGTCTCTGGAAATAAAAGATGCTCAAAGTGGAATGGTTGAAGGTCTGCATGAAATAAACAGTAAAATGGAAATACTTTTCTATAGCACACAGCTGATGAAAATCTTTCTTGATGCAATATCCATGGGTGTAAGGACTTGCCTCAATCAGTACTTCCAAGAAAGCAGAACTCTTGAAACGGACATCATTTCAAAAGAAACTTTTATTGGGAGATGTTGACAGCAGGAATAGAAGGCAAGATCTGAGGGCTTCCCATGTGAATCAATAGGTCAAAAGAATCAATAGTAACGCCACCCCAACTGTCCATCTGGACAGTTCAAACAGGCCAATCCGCAGATGTAAAAACGCTGTGGGAACGGGGCGATAAGGCACCACTTCCAAGGCTGTTAGGTCACACTCGGAGATAAGGCAGATGGCTGGAAGCACATTCCATTCTCACCCCAATAGAGAAACATCAAAGAGGATAGAACAAGGAACAGAGCAAAAGGAAATACCATCAGCCACCCTAAGCTTCCCCCTCCCCCCCCAAAGAATGGCAGAACCCAAAAAGAACAAGAAACCCCACGCCCATAGAAGGAGAGGGTTCTGACAATGGGTGCTTGTAATGTTTAATTTTAGCATAAAGGTGAGTATTACAAACTAGCTAAATAAGCAGGGCAAATGTCAGCAGCATTTGCTGGATATCCTGGAATATTTGCTAGATTACCGATGGCTAGGAAAGGTTTATGTCTCATGTCTTTCTTAGATTACCCATATATTTTTCCTGTCCTACTGCTTCAAGGAATGTTGAGTGGCTAATTTAGTACTCTTTCCCAGAATCCTGCTACACTATTCTACACAGATACACACACTATGTCTCTTTTAATCTTGTGAGGGTTGTAATGGGGCTGAGTTTCCTATAAGTAATTAATGGTGTTATTCCAGTAACTAAACAGCATCATATGTAAAGGAAATGGGCCCCCAGGGCAATATCAGTGACCATCTAACTGCCTCATCCAGTCAAGGGGACTTCCGGGGAAGAAATGGCAAACTGAAAACAGTTCCACTAAAAGCTAAAAATGGCTTACTTGGAATTTGGTGTGCACACACATTCTTCATTAAAGTTATTCCAGGAACACGTGTGTGTGTAATACTTGATATATTTTTACAAACTTATAGAAATATGTGTTATTAAACATTCACCATTTAGTGAAAGTCCATGAGCTTTTTTACCCAGTGACTAATCTCTCTCTCTCTCTCTCTCTCTCTCTCTCTCTCTCTCTCACACACACACACACACACACACACACACACACACACACACACAAAATAGCTGCATACCAATAACCAGTGAAGTATGTTTAAGTACAGTCTTCCTGGAACATGATTGCTGCATCATTTGTAAGCATTCCCATGGGAAGCCAAAGCAGAAAGCAGTAATAAATCTACAGGTAAATCTTTCTTTAGTGGAGATCAATTGGAGACATTGCTTGCTTCCAGAGGCAAACTAAATTTTCCCTTCCAGAAGCAGGTGACAGAAAGCTTGGCACACAATGTTTAAGAAAGAAGGACTTGCTTTGTGCCAGGTTGCTAAGAAAGATCTTTGACTAAACATCTGGACACATATTGACCAATCAATTAATACTAAAGTAGCTGCATCAGTGCAAGCTCTACCCCCTACTTGCACATTTAAACAAATTTTAAACAAAGCTTTGCTACAATGCTCAGAAGAGGCTGACATCCTTTAACAATTGCTCTGATTCAGATGTGAGATCTATTTTAATTTCTATTAATATTAATAATAATAAAGTTGGAAGGGACCTTGAAGGTCATCAAGTCTAACCCCCTGCTCAGGCAAGTAACCCTATACCATTTCGGACAAATGGCTGTCCAGTCTCTTCTTAAAAACTTCCAGTGTTGGAGCATTCACTGCTTCTGGAGGCAGGTTGTTCCACTGGTTAATTGTTCTAACTGTCAGGAAGTTTCTCCTTAGTTCTAGGTTGCTTCTCTCCTTGATTAGTTTCCATCTGTTGCTTCTTGTCCTGCCCTCTATTAATTCTATTAATAGAATTAATGTTAAAATTAATTGCTATTAACATTGGAAGCATTTCTGGAGGTGAAAATATGGGCTCAGTCAAAATATTTTTGGTACTCCTCACTGTGCTATCAGATGGTTCATAAAACCATGACCCCATGCCACAAATATATGCTGGAAAACATTGCCCAACAGCCCCAAACTCTCCTCCTTATTCAATGATAGCTATTGTTTATTTGTCGTTGATATCAGGAAAGTATTGGTATGAGATTTGCTGACTCCATTGCCAATTCCTACCCTGCCTCATTAATTGCTATTCTTCCCTATTTCCTCTGTATCCAATAAAAGTCAATCATCTGGCATACTTCCTTGTAATGAATGACAAAGTCTCAAACACTTTAGTTACCTTGAGATTTTCGTGATGTCAGGGGAAGGGGAAAAAATACAATTTTAATACCAATTCAGCTAAGGAAAACTTAAATCTATCTCAATCATGGGCTGGTAAAGATATGAAAGCAACATCATCGATATACAGTTTTTTTTAAAAAAGGATATTCCCAGGGTATGTTTCAGTGTTTCCATGTTTGCCAAACAGCCCCAAACTATGTCCACAAAGCTATCTACCTGTTTGCCTATCTGCCTGCCTGTCCATCTTTATTTATCTGCATCTATCTATGCCTATTATCTTTCTATTATCTCTATATTTGTATCTGTATCCAAATCTATATCTATTTCTATCATCTCTCTACTTTTCCTTTGTCTGAGATATTGGATTTATTTATTTATTATCATATTTAGAAACTGCCCATCTTCCTTGCATCCTTCTATAAAATATAGATGATCACTGTCATGAAATCATTAAACGATTCCTGAGAATTTTTGAGGCCATAAAACCGTAAACAGAGGCCGATATGCAGAAGCAATACCAAAAAATGTTTACCAGCATCCTTTAATTTCTACTAATTTAAAGGATGATTATATTATAGAATGATGTTTGCATTACAGTTAAATTGATGGGTGCTATAATGTTCTAAGCATATGCTTGTTAACATTTGGAATCAAATGAAGGATTACTGAATACTAGAGAGACCAAACTGACCTACAAGAAAAACCAAATAAAGAACAGAAAAGAGACTTGGCAAGGCAGAGTGATACATGGCCAGTACATTAAAAAAAAAAAAAACCTAGCAGGCAAAGCAGATACAAGAAGACCTGGCAATGACTAAGAGCACGAAAATTGAAGAAAAAGACACGAGGGATGTGATGTGCAGATGAGTGGTGATCTGTTACACAAAAACACTACATTTGAGTTACTCACATTACAGTGAATCATGGCCAGGTTTTCTAAGAGAGACCAGAGTTGGCAAGAGGCCTGACTCATCAGCCATAGCAGCAGATATCTTAGATTGTTTTTCTTCTTGCAATCCCTTAAAGATACTGCTTCATCTGGCAAAAAATGCCAGGTTTGTTCCACTGATCAGCACTGAATTCCAACAGCAACTGAATTGACTGTTATCTCTGTTTCTACTCAGGTATTTAAAAAACAAAAACATAATGGAAACATAAAGGAGTTCCACATAGAAGCTTCAGTTGGGTGGAGAGAGGTGGAAGATGAGAAAAATATTGTTGAAATGCAAGTTCATTTATGTATTAGATGTTTATCCTGCCCTCATTATATCATAAGTAACATACCTAATGAACATACCTAATAAGTATAAGTAACGTACCTAATGAACATACCTAATACTCCTTCCTCCTCTTATTGTCCCACAACAACCCTGTAAGATGGGATGGGCTGAGAGACAGTGAGTTCTGATCTTCTTATACAGATATCTTCTTGTTCAAATTATCTTTTCTTTTCTGACACGCTTCTGGTGTCACTGGTTCCATATAACAAACATTGGTATTAATCAACAGTGCTGATATTTCACATAAAGTTAATGTGTGCATGTATCTGTCTTTAAACGTTTAGGTATTAAGGCCAGACTAAATTATTGCCCTAGGTTGCTGTTTAGTATTTTATAAGTGTGATTATCAAGTCAATCTTTGAGAGAATGAAGTTAAAAGCAGGGCAATGGTTGAAAAACATGGTGACAAGGTTATAATTTCTGTTTACTGGGAGTTCAGGTCTTATCAGTGATGTATCATTATCATGTCTTTTCTCAGTAACACTCCCAAGCTTCTCTGCGAAGTAAGGCCAGTCAGGGGCTACCTGAGATTTCCTTTTAAAAAAATTAAAGGACGGAACAAATAAAACTAGGTGGAACAGGGAATTTGAAGGGTACTTAGGAACATGTTATTGAATGTATCATCATCTCTGGTTGCTGTGCTGAAAAATAAAACAGAATACAGAACAGTTTTAATATCAGAAATGCAGCTGCACAATTTGATGTAACTCGGAAAGGAAGTGGATAACTTATGATTTACTGAAGTTGTTCAGGGTTTCCCAGAACAACACCAAAGTCCATTTGTATGCAGGCTGCAGGAAGATTCCAACATCCTTTTGCTCCACTATGAGATTTAATACATATCAGAGGCTTTGGTATTGATATAATGTACATTTGGGACTCTGAGAGAGTTGCAGTGAATGCAAAGGTATGGTTTGACTGACAAAAAATGTAAGGAAGAAAATAACCACTGTTATTTGCAATTTTGGGGGGGAAACACCTATGATCAAATTGTGTAGAATTAAAAGCCTTTTTCATTTCACGCCAAATATATTTCACTATATTTTTATATTGCAACTTTGCTTAAGTTGACAAGGCATGAGCTTCTCAGATATATCCCTTCTGAGCCCTGGGCAGACTTAATTTAGGTAAAATGGTTCCTGCATCATATATAGAACTGAACATATGTTGAAGTGAGAGCTATTTTGCCAGCCAAGGAGGCTACCTTGGAGATATTCATTGTGAAACTGATAAATGCTAATGAGTTATATAGGAAATAAAAAGGAACAAGCCAGATAAAAAGAACCTGCAGGGCTTCACATCCAATCCTGTTCTCAATGATGCATTGCTATCCCCAACCTTGGTCATCCACATATAAAGCAGGAGAAGATAAATTATGAGTTGGGAACTCTCTTCTGCCTATGGGACCCATTCACTCCTGCATATCAATGAGCTGCATGTCAAGGGTGAATACAGCCCAAATCCAAAGTACTTGCCAAAGTGGTCATGGAATACTGAATAATTGTTTGAAAAGGTGGGAAATCAAGAAAGCATTGAATGACAATTTAATGACAAAAAAACTATCAAGCCATTGTTTATTAATATAACTGTAGCAAATTCTGGAGGGCAAAAACTCCTCTGTATTGTGGACTTCAGCATAACTGTTCCAGCTACCTTAATTCTACTTGCTTGAGCCTCCTTAGGATCAGAAGACAGCCTTCAATGCTAGTTGTATTGTACTTTATCTTCCTCTCCCCTTCTCTTGCTCTTATTTTCCCCCTCTTTCTTTTCTCTCCTTTTAACTGTTGATACCTCCTCCCAATTCTTTCCCATCCTCCCTTTCCTTCCCTTCCCTTCCCTTCCCTTCCTTTTGAGGTTGAGATAACTCTATTCCTGACTTGACAGCTTACTGCATTTCCATGATGAGAGAGGAAAAAACAAGCCATTTGTCCTTTTCAGAGAAATACTTCCCATGGAGGTAAAGTGCTATGCTTCAGACTGCTTACAGAGGACAAAATGGGTATCTGTCCATTACTTCTGTGATTCCCAATTTACCTCCAGGAAAGATTAATTGGTTAATTAGAGAATATTGAAATGATCTTCCTTTGCTCGAGTGATGGAACCTTTCATGCAAGGAAGTTTCCCCAGATCTTTGAGTTAGTAGAACAAAATGCCAGGATGCAGAGAAAACAGTGCATCTAGAGTTCTGCCTTCCAGAAGAATGGAGGAAGTATATTTCATCAGCAATGTTCCTTTTCAAATAGAAATGCCAGAGAAGAGGGATTTTTTTGTTCTGATTGATTTGAATTTAATCATTTTTCACTCTAACCATCTGGATTCCCTAAGAGGAAAGGTAAAATCAGTGATCAGAATATATCTGCACGGATCAAGCAAATGTTGAATTCATTGAATCATACATTTTAAGGGAAAATCCCTTCTTAATAAGCTGAATCGTAATGAACACCTAACCTCAAGGCTGCTTTTCTTCCATTTCAGAGCAACACCAAGTTTCCCAATATGTGTGAGGATGAGCTCCCAGTGTGCAACATGTGGCTTATATTTTCATTATTCTTTTATTCAAGATACTGAGTGCTTAAACTAACACTTTTTTATATTAAGACATCTTGGCTTTGTGATGATACATCAATAATAATAATAATAATAATAATAATAATAATAATAATAATAATAATAATAATAATAATAATAATAATAATAATAATAAAGTTGGAAGAGACCTTGGAGGTCATCTAGTCCAACCCCCTGCTCAGGCAGGAAACCCTATACCATTTCAGACAAATGACTGTCCAGTCTCTTCTTAAAAACTTCCAGTGTTGGAGCAAAACTGGATGCAGTATTCCAAGTGTGGCCTTACCAAGGCATTGTAAAGTGTTATTAACACTTCACGTGATCTTGATTCTATCCCTCTGTTAATGCAGCCTAGCACTGTTTTTTGGCAGCTGCAGCACACTGCTGACTCATATTTAGGTGATTGTCCACTAGGACTCAGAGATCCCTCTCACAGTTACTACTATTGAGCAAGGTACCACCTATACTATACCTGTACATTTGGTTTTTCTTGCCTAAATATAGAACCTTACTTTTTTCATCATTGAATTTCATTTTGTTAGATAGCGCCCAGTGTTCAAGTCTGACCAGGTCCTCTTGCAAGGTATGGTTTTACAATAGGCACAGTTCTAACTTTAACCAGTACTGTGCTAAATTTTCACAAGTTTTAGTTATCATCTCATTATAGGGACTAGATACAAAATTATGAAAAATCTTCTTCCTCCATTGTCTTTGTACCAGTTGAACTCAGTAATGTGCAGCAAGAATCCAAAAATTAAGCTGCATATTTGGATGAACTTTTTGTGAAATGCAGAGAAGTATTGATGAATGTGAACATCCTCAGAATATGGATTCAGATGCTGGCATCTACTCACCTTATTCTGCCTGCAGATGTACACATATAGTTTCTCAACTACAAAAATATGTGAATGGCTCAGGACACAGGGACCTAAGTCTGTGCTCCATAGAGATCAACAATGCCCAGTTTTACAACCTAAAATAGGTATGAAAATATTTCCCTCCTACCTCAAAGGACATATGTGTGTGGTGATTGATTGATTGATTGATTGATTGATATTAATCAAGCAAAGGGAACCTTTGTGCAGTACACAACACCAGAGCAACTCCAATATGGAGTGAAAACGAATTGCCACAAAAGAAGGAGGGGTGTTTCAAAGTCATGGAAATTTCTCTAAAAAATATTTTCCCTATTTTGTTTAGACTTTCTGAGAATGATATAGATTGCTTTTGTTTTAAATTAGCTTTATCAAGAACATAGTAATCATTTGGCATTATTTGTTTCTGCTTCTCATATTGAAACCTAACCCTTGCAAATCCCCCCTTCCAAAACAAAAAACAAAAAAACACATGAGCCAGGTTGTTTCACTTAGATGTATATTGGACATTAAAAAAAACCTTGGCATTTTAGTTGTTGTAGATAGAAACACTACAGAAATGTTTCAAAATACATGTTCAGTCATACTATGATGAACACTTCTTAGATGACATTTTACAAGGATTAGTCAGAATCATGAAAAGTATCCCTGATGGCTAAGTAGGACCTTATTATTATTGCCATATATATTGGCAATATAACAGATTATAGGGACCAGCAATAATGTAAAACCAAACATTTTTATGCTTTACTTAAACATTAGATTACTAGATTTAACAAATCTGATCCATCAGGAATCTAACTGCACTGTTGGGTTCCTGCCTTTTATTAGAAAAGAGTTGTTTTAAAATTGCTTGCATTCTTTTATATCTGTCTGATTGATTAATTTTTTCACTCTCTAAAATAGTACTAATACAGGAAAGAGATTTTTGTGCAATTACTCCCCTGGATAAATTCATTACAAAATCATAATGTTAATTTAAGCATGGTTAACTGTTAGATGATACGTTTGATAAATATGAGCTATTATAACTGAGTGGCAGAGAAGTTTTGAAAACAGCCCCCAGAGTTTTTTCCTAAAAGATTAACTACTGTTATGTTAATCTAAGGTGTCATCAAGTTAATTTATCCTTTAAGTATTTTTCTGATAAGCTTATGCTTAGAACCATTGTTTCATAACATTCAAATGAAAATGAAAAGCAATTTCTCCTGCCTCTATAGTTTACAACAGTACAGTTTTCAGTATTTGTATTTTTTCTACTTACATTATTACATCTTTAGACAATAATGAACCTTTAATTTAAAAAAAAAACTGAAGAATTTCATTTATTATTTATTTTATAGCTGCCCATCTTATAACTAACTCTGGGTGGCTTCCAATCAAAAGTAAAGACAACATAAAAACCATAATAAAACTTCAAAACTAAGCTCATTAAAAAGAACAAAATCTGGTACCAAGTCATTATCCTAGGACCTAGTTCTTGGGGGAATAGCCAGGTCTTCAAAGCTTTATGGAAGGCTTGCTGGGTAGAGCCTTGTTAACTTGATAGGGCAGGGGCTATCACAGAAAAGTCATGTTTCCTAGCTCCCATCATATGGCAATATTTAAGGGAAGGAACTAGGAGCATGTCCCACTTTGGATTTGCAGAATTGAATTCACCCTGAAATTTCTCTGGAAGTAAAACAAAACATTAATATGACAATATTGAGTCCAATCCACTATTCCAGCTGTGTATTTAATGACTGGAAGTGCCTATATCTAATGATTGGAATTGTCCAGGAAATACCTTCAAATGCTCCACTGAGTTTTAACTTTAAGATCTTCTTTACTCTCTTGATGTATTCACTTCTGCATGCATAACAATGTGAAATCACTGCTGCCAATTGTTTAGTTGGTGTGGTCCTTTGTATGCATGAAGTTCTTCCCAAAACCTAAAATATTATAGTATGTTGGAGTTGTATGTGTGCAGATTCAAGCAGTGTGGCCTTTTGTAATTGACAGATACAAATACTGTCAGTGCACAGATTTTCTGAATGCCAACCAAGATTTTATTATTAATATTTTGTAGTCCTTGGGTCAAGAAAAAATTAATTAATGTTAAACTGCTCATTTTGGTAAAAGACACATTAAAATACTTATTAAATTTGACTTCTTTCTATTCTCCTTTCCTTTACACTTTGTGAACATTATGAAAATGTTACATTGGACCTGCAACTATAGACATAACAAAGATAAAAAGATGAATATAAAAATGCACTGTGGATATTTTACAAGCATGACCCTTCTTTTGGGAATCATCAGCTAATAGTTCTATACTAATACAAAGATACATCTTCAGTTCCTTAATTGAAATTAGCACGTTTGAGGGGAAAATGCATTTAATGCAGATAGTAACTTTCATATCAGAGTACCATGTACCTAATGATTAATGTGTTTTTGGATACCAATTATGAACCAATTACTGCCATTAATTTTACATTAAGATTATCACTTTTTGTTTTTAGGATAAGAAAAACCACAACCTTAACTTTTAACCCCAACTCCTAACTTTATGGGAACTAGAAGAGGTACAGAATTGTTATCTACTACTCAGTATTTACTCTGTAATAGCAATGTGTGAAGCTTCTGATCCCATCCACAGCTGGTGTTGCAGCTGGCCTATACATCCCACCAGACTTTATTTAGCTGAATATTGCAGCAGTAACATTTCATTATAGCTCTGCTCAGAAAAGTCATACTCCATTGGTTTTATTGAAGCTTACTTCTCCCTTGCTTCCGTTTCACCCAAAAGGACAGCTGTTTAAATGTGTACTGGGTAGAACACCTAAGGGCTTTTTAATGTTAATTAAGTTCAGAGGAAGAGTCTTTAACAACCACCTTTCTTTCTCTTTCCATAAATGCCAACTTGTTCAGTGTTGACATTAAATTCTGAAATTAACACATCAAGAACAAGAAGGCCTTGATAATTTTTCACATGTAACAAAGAACTCTTGGTTGAAAGCTGGGATAAAAAATGAAAATGGACAGTTCAGTATGTTTTATTTCAAAAACTTCCATCCCCTATGTCACATGCCATACTTTGTATATTTATCAGATTTCTTATCCTACCATTAAAAAGATTTTTTATTTGAGGGACTGCCTATTTCCAGTTACTTCTACCCATCCAGTGCATTTAGGCAGAGTGGGTGCACTCCAGGTTCTATAGTTTATAGAATGTAGGTCCATTAACTTGCTAGAGCTTGAGAGAGAGTCTAGTTCAGGTTGAATCTGAGTGATTTTATCAATCATTTAAATTCACCTATCTCAGATTCATCTATCAACAACAGTTTCTGCAGCATCCATGATACAACATAGGTCAAAATAAGGCATAAGCAATTTTTCCTTTTCTCTTTCGAGCTCTTCTGGTATCCTGGTCTTGTGGTGTGCACCCATTGCCACTGTAATTGAATACATCCACTCTACTGCTGGCCATCCTGTTCTGTTTTCCTCCCACCTTTCCATCATTATGGACTCCTCAAGGCACACAGGTCTTTGCAAAATGGGTCCAAGACACAATAATTTGAGCCCAGCTATTTAAGAACATTTATTTGTTCTGTGATCCATTTGTTTGTTTTCTTGGCTATCCATGGTATTTAAAAAAATTCCCTCCCACCAAGGTACAAAAACACCAATACTTTTTCCCACCTGATTTTTCAAATCTAGCTTTCACTAGAGTGTTATGGGGAAGATCATTTTCTGCATGATTCTGATCTTTGGAGGTATAGACATGCCATGGCTGCTGAATGTCTTTTCCAAAACTTTCAAGGCTGCTCTAGTGAGTGCTATAGTCTATGGGGTATTTATTCTTTTTCTTTTACTGTGGGAAACTGATCATAAAAGGCAGACATCTTCTACCACATCAGTGTCTTCATTGTCACTTCTAAGGTTGATTGATGTACATGTTATTATTAGTTTTGTCTCCTTTATATTTAATTGTAAACCCATTTCTTTCACTGAGCTCCTTTATGTTCACTACTAGAGTTCCCTGATTGTTTGTATTTTCAGCTATCAGAGTTGTGGAATCAGTATAGTACAAGTTTTCCAGTAAAAACAACAACAATCCACATACATCTTCATCCAATCCATCAGTATTTATTCGGCATATAGGTTGAACAAATAAGGATAAATATCGTATACAGCCTTTTGTCACTCCTTTGTCAAATGACTTGTTTTAGTTGTTCAGCTGGAATCATCCTCCCACCATGGGTGGCTTTGCTGAGAATATATACTTTCAGTGTTCTTTGCTCATCTGTTTTAGGAGCCACCCCTCCCCCTCACCATGATGAGGTAGTATAGCATGACATTATCTTATATATATATTTGCAGTTTTCCTGTAAGTTTTATTATTGCTACACACTGTAGGATTTAGATTGCTTTATAAAGAGCCCTGGGATAAATATTTTTAGAAGTAGCATATAAAATGCCTTTGATTGTTTGAGTAATGATCATATCACCATCTGTCAAGTAAGGATGCATTTTATGCATTTGATGTTGCCCACAAAGATGTATGTCAGAATAAAACCTACAGTGTATTTTATGTGGGTTTATATATTCACACATGTACTGCTTAATACTTTCTCAGGAGACGGGAGGGGAGGGCTACTAAGATGAAGTGCATTTAATTGAAATACTCATATTCTTCACCTATTTACTCCTATCCTTATTTCCTTCCTGAGAGCCTTTGGTGGCAGAGACCAGTAATCTATGGTAATGCATCATGCATAGTACTGCCATCATTATTGCTGATCTCCAAAGTGCTATAGCCATCTCTTGTGGGTTTTTATTTTGTTTTTTCCTGCAAGTGATTTCTGTCTTTATAGGATAGGTGGGAATAACAGGAAAACATAAAACTTGGAAATGGAACAAGTTAGCAAGCAACAATAATAACAGTCAAAATCAATACTGAAAACCAACTTGCCTCCAAGTGATTGGGGGGAGACATCTGAGTTTACAGGAAAAATGAAAAGTGGTTGCAGAAGATCAATGAATTGTCCCTTGGGGATTTCACGTGCAGCACAATTCCACCTCAAGTGACATTTTGAAGAGAAGTTTGAGCAAACTACTTAAGAAAGGTTGTTGTGTCAATACTGTATTTCAGTGAATGAAAGGAATGCTCATTTTTAGATTTTCAAAGAGATTTCTAAAGAAATCTATTTGCTGGCTGAACTGTAAGTCAGCAATATTTGAGAAGTTGTTTGGTTTGCATGCTCTTTGTTTTTAGAGCTCAGAGCAGTGTATAAATAATAATAAATGTAATATGTGTTCTATTGTTTGTATTTGTTTAAGATGGTATGTTCTACTTTTTGTATTTGTTTAGGATGGTAACATGTGCAAATAGCCTCTTGCTTTTCTCCATCCTAACTGGGGGAAGGGAGGCAATTCAATAACAAATCTCTAGGAGGAATTACATTTGTTCAACAGTTTCTTGGGAGTGAGGGCTACTGCAAGATATATCACTAGCTCGGCTTTTTTTCTAAATTGAAGAAGGTCACTATCACTGCAGTGGGCAGCAGCAGCAGCAGCAGCCTTGGTGCCACTTAGCCCACAATTTTGCATCCCCCATATGCCAGGGATAGTGAAGGCAATAATTCTGCAGCGAGAGTATTTAATAGGTGTCAGGTAGACCTGCCAATTCATAGCATCACATTACAGAATCTGTAGTCAGTTTCAGTTTCAGCTCCTTGGTTTTAGCTATGCATAACTTAAATTACTAATTTTTGGCAGAGCATTCCAGGGGAAATATGAGAATCACAAAAACAGTGGATGGTGTTAAGGAATGAAACTGTAACTATCTCATTAAAAAAAAAAAGTAGGAGAAAAATCTGCAAGACTTTCTTCTTTTCCTAAAATCTTTCAACAATTTTGACCAAGACAGTTAACATTACTCTCTTTTCTAGGAGAAATCAATCTTACTGCACTGAAGGCTTTCAACTATTGAAAGAATAAACTTAAAACCCACCTCATTAATAATTAAGCCTTTAATATATATTAAAAAATCCACTCTATCTACTCTTCAGATGCAAAGACAAAAGATAGCCAGTTTGAAGTAACAAGCTATTTTTCTCATCTTAATTTAAACTACAGAACTGTTTAGAGGTACAACTACATAATCAGCTGTTTGGTGGAAATCTGTCATTCTGCAAATATTCAAAAGCAGCATACAATATGGTTTAACTAGACATTCAAAGGAGAATAAATATTCCCTGAAAGCTATGTATGCGTGTTATATGACCAAGGACTTTTGCTATTTTTTAAATTATTATAGCTATCATAAAACTAGGATGATATAACACTTGTCTAGTGTCTTTGAATACATCCTATCAAACAGCTGTAGCCATTTCTATACACATTAAAACCTGCCATGATTAATTTCATCTGTAATGAAGTTTTATAAGAAACTTAGCAGCCATCCAGTTTATCACCAACATTATCAAATTTTTGTGGTGTCACCAAAGGAGTTACAGGATATAAATCTTCTGAGAAAGAGATAAAAACAAACAAATCGTAACAACAGGACATTAAGCAAGTATCTCAGATTCAGGACATATAAAGTCATCTTATAGATAAGCACAAGAGGCTAATATAAATATGCCAAAAAATTTATTGGGAAAAAGTTATATAACAAGAGACAAACTGATTGGGCTTTGACCTAGATGTCTAAGCATAAATCTGCTGGAAGTTCTATTAAAAAGGGCTCCTTTTTTGTTTTATTAGCAAGAAATACTCATATGAATTCTGTATAGCCAAAACGTAATATGTGTGTATTTCAGCATGATTAGGCAAAGAATAACAGATTTCATTCCAGGAACTTAAGTTCCAGCTGATTGTTGGGGGGGGGGGAGTTTTAATAGTAAGACCAATTTGACAGTAATCACTCAGAGTAGACTCAGTTGTATGGTGGTAAGAAAATCATGGAATTTTCCATGAAGAAAAAAATTAATGACTTACTTATCAGCTGTTATGAACCACTATCCTGTGTATCAGTAGAAAAATTGTCTCCAAATATGAAATCCCATTTATTTATTCAATTTCTATAGCTGCCCATCTCAATCAATCACTTTGGCTAAAAAGATAGAGGGGAAAAATTGTTGGAGGCTTAAGGAAGTGCAGTATTTTGCAGAAATGTAAACAAATATTTGTGGAGGTAAAGCACAATAAGCAATAAACTCGTTGGACATAGAATCTCCCAGACATGTTTGTGAAAGTCTGGAAAAATGTAGAAGTTTAGAAAGCTTTTTTGGAAGAAGATATAACTGGACTGTTTAATGGGCTGGAACTGTAGAGGACTGCATACTGTGACAATTTATCCAATTATATGGGATATAATCAGCCATTATTCTGCATGTGAAATTAATTCTGAATGCTACAGAAGAAGCGAAGTCAGTGAAATATTATTTATTAAGTTATTTTGTCTTGACTACATAGATATTCAATAAATCGAGGGAAAATTTTCAAAGATAACGTTTTCCAGAGAAAATTTCTTTGTTTCTTCCCTTTTTCTCACTCTGCTGGAAAAAGAATGCATAGAATTTACTCCAAATATTTTTCACCCCAATTAAATGATGTGGCTACTCTTCCAGTTACTGTATATGCTAGATTAGATAACTGAAACAGCAAAAGGTACCAAAATTTTTACTATTTAGAAACAAGAAAGCAAATTTAAATGGGTAAATCATCTGAAGCATAATACAACAAAACAAAACAGACATTCCAAGATGTGTACACATCTATTATCCAACACCTGTGTTGAAATGGGACTCTTCTTCAATCAGCCTACTCACAGTACTGTATTTTAAAATTCATTTTACAGTTAGGTTGAGCCAATAATTCTCATACAGCCTAGATACGCCCACAGAAATGCACAGATTTTATATAGGTAATCCCAATGAGAAAGACAGAGAGAATTCATGAAACTTATTTATTTTGTTGCTTATTTATTTACTACTGCTGACTTCCAAAGTATGTTGGCAGTTTATAGTACATGAAACCAAAATAAAAACAGAGGAAGTAGCATCAAAATTTAAGATTTTAGATTTAGATTTAGATAACCTTTATTGTCATTCTTTTTCCTTGTGGGCACAATGGCACACATTCAAAATGAAATTTAGTTGCTTCCTCTCAAAGTGTACACATACATAACACACATTTAAAATATACTATATACAACATATGTATAGACCTACCCCCTTACATGTAAGTAACATATAAATATTAATCACTGTCCATCCTGAATACATAATGGAAGGAGGAAGCTGTAGAGTTCACAAGGTTAATACTGTATGGAACAAAGCTGTGACTGAATCTGGATGTTCTGCTTTGGATACCACGGAGCCTCCTTCCAGAAGGTAACAAGGAAAACAGGTCGTGAAGAGGATGTGTAGTGTCCCAGACAATCTTGTGGACCCTATTCAAGCAACTCTTATGTGCTATGTCGTGGATGGAAGAGAGGGAACTGCCAGTGATCTTTTCAGCCATCCTTACCACTCTCTGCACTGCCTTGCTGTCTAAAGCAGTGATGCTTCTAAATCAGACTGTGATGCTGTATGACAGGATGCTCTTGATCGTCCCTCTGTAGAAAGTGGTAAGGTGGTAAAGTGGTAAAAAATAAGTTTAAATGATAAATAATTAAGAATGGATTTTTCTCTTTTACAAATGTTTGTTGAGCCAGAGGTTAATCCTCTCATCTCAGCAAGGCATGCATTTGAGAGATTTGGACAGCTATAGAAAAAGCTTGGGTTTGTTGCTTGTGAGATGAATTCAGAATAATTGTAGTCAAGATCTCCAGTGATCTCAGTGATTGGGGGTGGGGGTGACATAGAAGAAATAATTTTCTCATCTACTCTGAACCCAACCCTACTAAGTTTTAAAGGTGAGAAACCTGTGTTTTCTATTTTGCAAGGAAAACCAATGGCAGAAAAAGAGAGAATTTTAGTGGGTGTAGTTGATCATAATATTTAGTCCTGCAGAAATTTTCCCCTCTGCAGGCTTAGAAGTATAGGAGCCCTGTGCTCCTTTGCATCTGGAGACTCTAGCATATACCCTTTCCAGAACGTGAAAAGCAACCAAACAAAAGGGGGGAAAAGGGGGAAATAGCATTGATTACAGATGGTCTGCTGGATGTTAGATTAGGCATCTGCTCTCCTGTGAAGCTAAGTGATACAATGTAGAGATTGAATGGCTCTTTTTTGTCAAAGTCTGAGGTTTCTGTAATCCCTTTTGATTTTTCTGAAATGTGTCCAGTGATGTGTTTGGAGTTACAAGTAAATGCAAATCCATCTACGTGAAGAATGTAGGAAAGATTCACGAGAAACTCACGAGAGATTTTCCTCTCTCTCTCTCTTTAGAAATCCCCGCAGAATTGCAATGGGCGTTAGAGAAGGAAGAGGAGATTGCTGTTTAATTTAAAGAAGTGTCTTATCATTTCAGGTGAAAAGCAGAGATGACACAAATAGGTTGAGTAAGTTAGAGCCAAAACTTTATTAAATGAACAGTGAGAAATCTAAAATAGTATATAATCTACAGACATTATGAAAGGATAGCAAATAAGGATGATTCTGATGCGGGCCTTAAAAATATTCTTTGCTATCTTTGTTCTTTAGGCATAGATTTAAAAATTGAAGGATCTTTTTAAAGTCCTAAATCACTAAGTGCATAATCTATTTAGGCTGTATGGGGAGGTTGTTGTTTTTTTCTATACATCAGTTTCTTTACCCTGTGCTTGCCCACCACTTGTATGGCCCGGTTCCAAACGGGCCATGGCCTGGTATTGGGCCGCAGTCCAGGGGTTGGGTACCCCTGCTGTAAAGCTCTATGAAGTGGTATATAAGTCTAAGTGCTATTGCTATTGCTAACTGCCAACCACAATGTTCCTTTAAAGCCCCTACTGAATTGGGATTTGAGGTGAAGATGGCAAGAATTTGTCTGCTTCTCTTTAAGCTTTGGTGTTTGG
>NW_015390857.1:7546-12581 GCF_001527695.2 Protobothrops mucrosquamatus | reverse complement strand
ACAATTTATTCCACTTGCTACAAAGAAGCCAATAACTTTAATAAAGAAGGTTCCAGCTACCCAAAATTGCCCACTTAATAAACTGCATTGAAAAGCCAAGAATAAATGAGCTCTCATGTGCTACAATTGCAGAAGAATTACCATTCTGTACTGTTATCAAGACTGTACAGGTACAATTAACAAGCATGTTATGCATAAGTTTGCAAGACCATTAACCGGTGTCGACAAATACAATTAGAAAGATGCTATTGTGCTTATCCCAACTGAAAAATTAGTCTGTTTGTATGCACCTTTCAATGGATTGCTCACTGGGTTTCAAAAATATTGAACCAGTGGGTGATAGGAGCCCAAGAAGCAGCTAAGCAAACAATGGTTTGTAGCCTTCCAGGGGACAATCTGAATAGTGAGTGAGTGAAGAATAGGTTCCCCAAAGGAAGATGGATTCCCTTCTTTCTTTTAGCAAACTGGTTCATTAAAATATTGATTTTATTGGGTACATGGGTTGAAGGTTCTATTCAATTGTCTGTGATAGTTTGCTGGGTTATCTTTGCTCACATTGTGCTCAAGCTCCCATTTTAGCTTGGAACTTGTACAATGCTTTTACTAATATTTGTGAAGAAGATCTCTGCTTTCGAAGGGGGAAAGAGTATTCCCTTGGCAGAAACAAATATTTTGAAAAAAATAATTGCTATGACTTGCCTTCATTTTTAGACCCCTGATTCACTTTTAGTGGTTTCATTCTGCAGCCAAATATGATAGTTACTACTAGATCAGTGGTTCTCAACCTTTTTATTGCCGCGACCCCAACCGGTTGTAAGTAGAGGACTAAACCGGTCGTAAGTCGAGGACTAAACCAGTCGTATGTCGAGGACTAAACTGGCCGTAAGTCGAGGACTACCCAACCGGTCGTAAGTCGAGGACTTTCCCTGCCCGGGAGCACCGCGCATTCATGGTTCCGCCCCCTGCACCGGCCGAGGCGTAGCTGGCAAGCGGCAGAGACAGAGCAGGCTGACCACCAGCTGGCCCAGCCCAAGGGAGGTAAGGCACCCGCCGGAAAAGGGGAAAAAAATGGCGGACAAAAAAATGGTGGACAGCCTTGCTTGGCAACCCCCATGAAATGGTCGATCAACCCCAAATGGGGTCCCGACCCACAGGTTGAGAACCACTGTACTAGATGGTAGTATATAAGTTAACAAAAATTTAAAGTATCATACTATTTATTGATACTGCCATACAGGACAAAAATAGTTGCCTCCTTGGCATTTGCATGGGGATGAGGGTGCTTTGGGAACTTTGCAGACAGCTGAGTCAGTTTCTAAGATTAATAAGAAACCTAGTAGCAAATTTCAAAAATGAAATTCACATGTACCAATTATTCTGCTTTCACAAAAGAAACAAGTTTTTTCCCTTTACGAAAAAGTATCACAAAACCAACCATTATCTTAGATCGCCTATATACAGGTTTCTCATTTGAAAAAAAAAGAGTACTCACTGGAATTCTTATGCAACTACCTTTTGCATAGATATTATCAATCAGAGCTCTGAGAGACTTCATATTTGGATTAAGTTATTCTAGTCCAGGATGCTTCCAGAAAAAGCTGACAAAAGTACTCCAGAGAATTTTTTTCCCTGACCTCTCTGTTTCACAACATGAATAATCCATTTACTTTTCTGTTGCTCCTGATCTTGGTCTATCTATTAGAGGAATGCCTTCACACCAATAGGCTGCCTTGTCTTGTTTTCCACAAAATTCAGTGGGTCAGAAAGTCAATGCTCTGACTGCTGTGAAGGAAATTATGCTAGATGGTAAGCCAGGTAGTGTTGCTCTTATTTGAAGATAGCTTGCATTCCAGTGTCTAGCAATACTTAAAACCAGGCCAGAATAGCCAATTTTGATTTTGTTAAGCAAACAAATCTGGATTATACATATTTTGTATAGCACTTCTTCAAATTGCTGAATCATAAAATCTTGTTGTATTTCCTCTTCCTCCTTTTTTTCTTTTTGTAGAAAAATAGAATATTATCAATCTCTATCTGTCTGTCTGTCTCTTTCTGTCTCTGTCTCTCTCTCTCATCTATCTTTGTCTATCATCTATCTATTCTATCTATATCTCTATGTATCTGTCTGGCTACCTAGTTCTCTATTATCAGATTATCCTAAGAAGAATCTATGAGCAGACATAGGCTTGGCAATGTCCTTTAATTATTATAACTCCTTTCATCAAAATCACAAGAGAGCTTTTGCTGAATCAAAGAAAAGGCCCACTTAGTCCAGCACCTTATTTTCCTTAGGTCCATAAACTTAACATAATTGTACCATGTAATTTTTTTCTCATCACAAGATATTGAATATAATATACAGCATGATTATATAAGAACAGTCCTGCTGGATTAGGTTATCTTAACCCAACATTTTGTTTCTCACAATGTCCAGACTGATGTTTTTGTGCTGTTGTTTCCCTGCAACTGATATTTGAAGACATACTGTTAGTATTCCCTGCTGTTAACACAAAGTCTTCCAGATCAATAGCCCTTGATAGACTTGCCTGCCATTAATTTATCTAACCTTCTTTTAAAGTCATCTAAGGAAGTGACTATCACCATGCTTTGTGATAATGATGATTATGTAGTGCATGAAGAAGTATTTGGGGGGGGGGGTATTTTAAATCTGCTTCTAATCACCTTCAGAGATGAACTGGCAGACATTGATCACCTTATTGTCTATGAATATGCCTCTATTTTAAACACCATCTAGTATCAAAGCCTTGGGCATCAAATTAAATAGTTTAGCTATGCTAGAAGGGTCAGAAGGCTAATAGACTACATTAGAAATACTATTTATATAGTTACCTCTAAATAGTCTGCTTATACAATCATAACCATCTCAGAAACTTCCATTAAGAAGCAAGTATTTAAAAATGCAAATAAAATAAAATAAAATGGGGGAAAATCTACTAAGAGGGTATATTTTAAAAAGTTCAAACCAAGTCAAAAGGAAATCACCTTAGATTGTTCAGTTTGGTGTTCCACATTAACCAGCTTGATGGTTGGGCAAGTAGAACCTAAGGACTTCACTATGAAATTTTTAAAAGAGAGAAGAATTCTGACATGTTAGGAAGGACACTCCTGCAAAGAACAATTTTCATGCTTGGAATGTCTCTACAGATAAGCAGCAAAATCTAAGTCATCCTGCTGAGTCCAGCTTAGGTCAGTAGTTCCCAAAAGTCATTATTCTCAGAGAGCTGCTTGATACCCTTTGGGAAAATGAGCTGGTTTATTATCAGGTCCTGACAGACAAAAAAGTTCATGTCACCTATCTTCCCCCACAACTAGGGATAATTACCAGTGTCAGAAGAGGGCAGGAGGTTTCCCACAGATGTCAAGGTTGAAACACATTGGAAAAGAAGGGCAGAAACATTAAGTATTTAGTACAGTAGACTCGTTCAATGGAAAAATGCAAAACATTGCTTCCAGACAGTTAGTCAAACCTATCCATGAATACATAAGTAGGAATTGGCTGATATGTGGGAGCTGTTCTAAACATTTCCAGTAGCAATTTGTATGGACAGTAAATAAAGAGATAGAAATCATAGAAAGAAATCATAGGCTTTGCAAACTCAGGATTTATGAGTTTGGAGGACTGGCTAAGCTTCGTATCCATGGACGTTCAAACTTTTGTGAATGCTTGTTTTGAGTATTTAACAATTGAAAGTGTTCTTCAGATCACAGATGGTTGTGAAAGTTGAACTTTAAAAAAGCAAGACATGAAGAAAATTGACTCTTTTGAGCAGTGGTTCTGGAGAAGACTCCTATGTATTCCTTGGACAGCAAAGATTACCCACAAGCAAGTACTGGAGCACAGGTCACTGGAATGAAAAATCACAAAACTGAATCTCACTTGTTTTGGCCATGTCATGTGGAGGAAGTCACTGAAGAAAGCAATTATGTTGGGAAGATTTAATAGGAAAAGGAAATCAGGCCACCAAAGAATACAATGGCTGGACATCATCAAAGCTAACACCAGTCAGAGCACAGAAAAACTCAAAGAAGCAGTGCAAGATTGGAAGATGTGGAGACACCTGGCTTATAGAATTTACAAGTCGGACACAACTGAATGAATAACATCATCATCGTCGTCGTCGTCGTCATCATCATCATCATCATCATCATCATCATCATCATCATCAAGGCAAATAACAGAAGCTAGAACAAAGCACGTTCTTGTGCCAACTGTGTTCACTTAATAATATTGTACTATACACCTTGCATTCATCCTCACATGTAGCCATTAAGCTACAACATAGGTAGTTACAGCATGCCTCTTTCTATCCTCTCTGGTGTAGGCTAAGTATTGTCATTGCTGCTGAGTTAAGGGAGGAAAGAATGTAACCAGTAAGGCTGGCCCTGACTGCATTGTCACGTTTGCTAGATTTCTGCACTATTTCCCCTCTTTAGGCATAACCCAGCCAGTGCACTTTGCAAATGCACTAATGAAAAACACCCAGGGTATTCTGACTTTTGGGCTACTATTAGGATAAATCAAGACCAGTGTGCGAAATGTTATTGAGTCCATAACTCTGTCATTGAGCAGAATGGCTTATCTTGATTTATGACTCTAAATAGACAAAATTTCTGATATAGAGTTTCTTTACTTTATAAATTGTGCGATTCAATATTTCCTCCTCTCTACACTGCTTGTCATTTGAACCCATAGAGTGATTATTTGTTTGTTTAATACCTTGAAACCATACAAAATTCTCCAATTTGCTTAGACTGTTTGAAGACAATCAAGGGGCCTGGAGTAGAGAGACCAGGATTGCAAATCATAAAAAGGAAATTTATTTATTTATTTATTTATTTATTTTATTGAACTTATATGCCGCCCTTCTCCCAACAGGACTCAGGGCGGCTCACAGCATATTAAAACAGTACAAAAACACTATCCCCAATAAAAACCAATTAAAAACAAATATTTACCGCTGTGTCATATTAAAATACTAATTAAAATTGTCCCTATTTAAAATTCTCCCTAGGC
>NW_015390857.1:5701-7309 GCF_001527695.2 Protobothrops mucrosquamatus | reverse complement strand
GGGAGCGTACCGGTCTGTGAGAGGGAATCTGTGGCAGAAGGCGGTCTCGGAGATATCCAGGTCCGATGCCATGGAGCGCTTTAAAGGTGGTAACTAACACCTTAAAGCGTACCCGGAAGGCCACTGGTAACCAGTGCAGCTCGCGCAGCAGCGGTGTTACGTGGGAGCGACGAGTCCCTCCCAACACCGCCCGCGTGGCTGCATTCTGGACCAGCTGAAGCCTCCGGATGCTCCTCACAGGGAGCCCCATGTATAGAGCATTACAGTAGTCCAGGGAATAAGCTTTATTCCCATACCAGACTCCATACCAGACTCCCAATGATGTTTTTCCCTCCTCTGAAACCTGCCAGTGTCACTGAAAGAACAATGTCCTGTTGTGTGTACTTCTGCTATTAACTCGTATCTTTTTATTGCTGTGTTATTTCCTACATTTATTGCAATCTCTTCTGAGATGTACTTAGCCAATGTGGCAGGATATAAGGATCTGTGATGAATATATGATTGAATAAAGATAAATGAAGTAATGATTGAGCTTTTGTTTCCTGACTGGATCAGCAAAGTCTTGGAAAGAGATCACAAGATAATTCTTAATGGAATGGAATATTTTAAGATGATCCCCAAGCTTCTTTATGGATAATCCATAAATGCATCTGATGATCAGCATTTAAAAAAGTTATTAAAGTGATTATCAGTTTGGGAAGATCTAGTATTGCCACAGAATAAAAGATGCATGTAATGAGTTCCCAAGGCAAAGAGTGGCTGCAGTTTCCAATAAGTGATGCTCTTAAATTTGGTAGTTTCCCCACTCCCTTCTCTGATTACTAGTTATACTGCCTTAGCTATCTATATGACATTTAAAAAAAACTATACACATCTTTAAATAGCCAATGGCATGTGGCATTATATAATGGCACTCTGAGGTCATATAACTGATGCACACCACTGAATGATGAAAGGTTAATTGCTTTGTTTGTGTATTTATGGTTGCAGTATAATGTTACCTGGATGGTTTTGTAGAAAAATGGTCCATGAATGGGTTTTAATGTTCCTTTGGTGCCAACTAGAGACATAATATTACTTTGCAAAGCAACATGCAGAATGTTTCAAGAATGGAGAGTCCTATTTCTAATAAGTTTATACCATTTTGCTATGATGATTTTGTCCAGTGGGTCCCAAAATTTAGCTGGCCATATCTAAATGTTTCCTCCATTCTTAGCTTGAAAGAAAAAAATGGAATTGTAATATATTCGTCACTACTTATTCTAGGGCCCTATTTCAACATGCACATCCCAATTGTTTTGCCTTTCATACTGTAAACTGTAATTGCTTTTATGGGCAAAAGGCCAAGATGCCATATTGATAAAATATTCCAGAGATGTTTTCCATTACCTGTGATAATGTCCTTTCACATGTAGCGCTACCTCTTTAGAGGCCGCCAATGCCCAGGCCCTCCCAGCCACAACCCCCCTTGTCCAGCCTTGCGGTAATGTTCTTTAGAGATCGGTGAGATGTCTTACAACCGGAACTCATGCAGCATTGATGGGTGGCAGGCTCTTCTTGTTGAAGCAGGACTTTCAGGCACGAACTTAACCGGTCTCAATGGTTGAT
>NW_015390857.1:0-4828 GCF_001527695.2 Protobothrops mucrosquamatus | reverse complement strand
CCCTTGATAGAAAAATAAAATAAGCTTCCAGACCTTCTCTTCTCAACTCCAACCACCACGGCCTTCTCCTTTCCTTTCCTTTTCTATCCTTCCTCCTTCCACTCACGCCAGCCACACCCAAAGCCAACTGCAGCTGTCCCAATCTTTTCCTTCCCAGTCAAGCTCCTGCAAGCACTCTCAGGCAGTCCCCGCTACACACACACATGTGAGTATGTACGTGTATATTTTTATTCTTTTCTTCATTGATTTGTAAAGTAATGTTAAGTTGCAATCTGCACCCAAAAATCTCCAACTGGAAAGTAAGATTGCAAAGTAAGATTGCAACTAGAGAAACATAGTAAAACTCCATTCAGTTGGACGGAGTTTCCACAGGCCTAAAGAATACATAAAAGATAGATACATGATAGTTCTTCACAATTTTGGACCATTCATATAATTGATGTCTATGGAGATTTTCAGTCATCAGGGTCATGGCTGTTCCAAAAGTACTTTTTCAAGAGGCAGCTGGACTTTTTTTATTTTTCCCTGAAGATGTTTCACTTCTCAGCTTCTTCAGTTCTGACTGACTGGTGGGGAATGGAAGGATTTATATTCTATTCCCATTTGCACTACTCAGGTGACCCTGAGGGCACATATAAACCTTCAAATGGCTCAACAACTCTCAGAAAGAGTGCTAATGACCAGATGACTGCAAGGAATTACATCCATGTAATTGGGTCATCTAAATCTTTTCCCATCAATATGAGAGCAGTGAGGAGTCATGGTGGTGCAGTGGTTAGAATGCAGTATTGCAGGCTAATTCTGTTGACTGCTGACTGCTGACTGCCACCAGTTTGGCAGTTCAAGTCTCACCAGCTCAAGGTTGACTCTGCCTTCCATCCTTCAGAAGTTAGTAAAATGATGACACAGATTGTTGGGGGCTATATGCTGAATCTGTAAACCACTTAGAGAGGGTTGTAAAGCATTGTGAAGTGGTATATACTGTATGTCTTATTGCTATTGCTAATGAATAACTAATTCCCATGTATTTGGAAAAGCATCCGAAGGACATCATACACAAACATATTTCAACCCTGCATCTTTTCTTTGGAATCACTGTTCTCTGCTCACACATATTTTCTGGGGCATTCAGATAACATGGAATCCCTTTATTTTCTCAGTTCTCCTTTCGTGCTTTTTCAGACTTGCTTTCTGGTAGGATTATGAGGAATATTTGAGACTTGCATCAATGGGGTGTTTCTTTTCAGAGAGATATTGTGTGACTACAATGGAGAGTTGAGGCATGGCTGATCTACCTAGCTTAACCACTTCACTTTAGTGAGAGTAGATTTAAATAAGTAACTAATTCCCATTTGGTTTATCTCCACACACACAAGCTATTATTGTCAAAGCAGCTGTTCTACTTCAAGCAAACAAAAGTGTTGTTTCTCTCAGTGGCTCCACAAAGCAATATGTGACTTCAAAGAGAACCACTGTTGCCTGTGGTGATCACTTTGCAATTCATACTAGCCTGTCTAATAAGGAATATACAAAACATTCAGAATCCAAAGGCATTGTTGCAAAACTACTCTATATGAAGAAGCAGTCTTGTCCTACAGAATCCTATAATGCCAGTTCTGCTTCATTGCAGAGGGTTATAAAATGTGGGCAGGTTGCAAACACAATTGCAGCTGCTGTGCCATTTGTAGTGGCAGAAAAAAGAACAATCTTGGATGAGTAGAGAAATTGTGATCCTGCCATTGCCAATGGTGAATCTCTTCATCCAAAAGATTACAGTGAAATTTCTCTAACTCCAACCCAAGAAATGAGCCTTCCTTCTCATTCTCTGCCTACACATAAGAGGCAGTTTTTCTAATGTAAATACTGGTGGTGGTATTATTCTAGTTTTAAGGAGTCCCCAGTATATGTAAATTTTATTATTGATAGTAACTAGGGAAAACTCACAGTTCAACCTATGTCTGTCAGTATCAATTACTTCTCCATCTTAACAGCCCCACTGCTTTGCACACTGGTTTTATAATATAAGCCTTTTAACTCATTAAGAGGGTTCTTTCCCTCTCTCAATCTTATAACCCTTTAACACCAACAACTTGTTTTTTCTTTTTTAAATAATAATTTTATTAAAGTTTATAACCAAAAATTTAAAAGCTAATACAAAGTAAGAAAATATAAGAGTAAAAAGAAAAATTAGGAAAGAAAAATAGAAAGAAGGAAAAAAAGAAATAGATAAAGAAGTAATTTCTCTTTCATCATAACAAATATAAATGTCTGCTTACTTGATCAGCTTTTGATTTAGAAATAGAAGGCATACCATGTTTATCTTCAGATGGAATTGTACATGTGGGATGTCAGTCACCATTACAATTATTATTTCGTTGCTGACATGCCAACATCTGGGTCAAATCTCTTTATAGAGAGAAATATGGCCTCAACAGCAGGAGAAGGCAGGCACAAAAGAGAAACCTAAGCACCCATTGAGACCTATAAAAGTGTTTGTGAAAGTAATAGAGATCTAAAGGTTGCTGTGGTATATGGCAGGCTTTCAAGGGTTTTTTGGTTTCTGCATGAACAACTGTAGAAGACTAGAAATATAAAGCAAAGACATGAAAACTTATTCTGTTCCTTCTCATGGGAGACTTTAAAAAGCCTTTAAAAGGAACTAGATTGATGACTTGGTAGTTGCAAAGGTCTCAGAAAGAAACATACAAGCCTAATACATTTTTTTTCTTGCTCACATACACACTAATGGTCTCATGCTATCCAGCTGGTATATTTGGGAGGGTGGCTGAAACAGAGCTGGACAAAGAGAAGCCAGTACAAAGGGGATCTGCTTGGACTTAATTACAAATATTTTAGTGTAATCTGAATCACACTTACATCCAAATCCAACATGGACAGAAATTAAATATTTTAGTGGATTTAATCTTCTTTTCAAATATTGCAAAGGATTCATATGATCACTCTATGTTTGTGAGCAGGAATCTGACTTGAGCAATGCTTAGTAGAATATGTTTTATGAGTATAACAGAAATAAGAGGTATTTTTGGATTATAAGTAATTATTTAAAAATAATTATGAAAATATATTTTAGAAAAAAGGGGAGGCCTAGCAACAGCTAATTGCGTTCTGTCAGGAGGCGAATCCAAGAGCCTGTGGATTCTTGGAAGAAAGGCAAACGAACGGATCTAAATTAGCAATCTCTCAGGCACAAAGAAAACCAGTTTGGTATAGTGGTTAAGGAATCAGGTAAGAAATTGGAGATCAAGATGTGGGCTATGCACTGGCATTTCAATTAAAACCCACCCTGTGCTGACCAACCTGAATCCATGTAGTTAATTTACAATAGCTGTAGGCCTTTGGGTTGGCTATCTTCATGTTATAATAAACACCTACCTCTCCCCACAAGTATTACAAAAACAAATGGAAAAAATGCTGGCTTATGTTGGAATTATATATGACATCCTTAACAGAGCAGATGCCAAAGGATTTGGTACTGCTAATAGCTGGAAACTTAAATGCTGGATTGACAAAATGATTATATTCTTTATGAGCAAAACTGTGTCCTCCATAATCCCATTATTGTACAGTTCCAGAGACAAATAAGTAAATTATACAAAATGGTGGCTACCCAAATGGTAAATAATTGAGACCTGATAACTACCTTAAATGGTAGTTGGGAGAACAATACCTCTGGAGATTTCACTTATTGTGGTGCCCTCAGAGGAAGTATAATTGATTACTTCATAGTCTCCGATGGGGTGACAAATATGATCTCTAATTTTAATGTGCAGATTACATTACACTACCTGAGTAGTGATTATTTTCTTCTAAACCTGTGTCTAGCTTTAAAAGGAAGATAGATAAATGCAAGATTTGTTACTACACAGAACTCCCATCAAACTGCTAATTTTATTCGTGTAAAATGGACAGTAGAGATGGATAGAGCAATACAGTTTGTATATAAATCAGGTAAGGTTCATAGTTTATATATTTCCTTATTTAATGAAATTTCCCCAGAAAGGATCTATAATTTGTTCTACAGCCTAATTACTATATTCAAAGATATACTAGCCAGTAAAACTAAATGAGGAATAAGTGAAAGAAAATCCCAGCTCTTCTTTGATGAGGAATGTGTAAAAGCCAAGCACTCCCTAACTGAATATTTTAAATCATATAAGAGTAAAGCTGTTCACAATTCCTGAAATCTCCCCAGGAGCAAAAAAGGATAATAAAACTATGCTGAAAAAGAAATAAAAGGATATGCAGAAAGTTCTCTGGGGAAAAATATAATTCAAGCTTTTAAGATAGCAGATGACACCAGTGGTGGGATTCAAATATGTGAACAACCAGTTCTCTGTGTAGAGGCCGCTTTCGGAAATCCGTTCTGGGCCTGGGCATCAAAAAATTAGCTACCCGTTCTGCCAAACTGGTGCGAACTGGCTGAATCTCACCACTGGATGATACCATACTTTGGTATATCATCTCTGATCATATGAGAGAAGCTAGCCCTAAATTAGTTTACAAATATTTCTTCCACATGGAAACTTTATTACCAATCACTTTATGTTTCTGAAAGTTGTAACTATAATTACCAAAAAGATTCAGGAAAACCTACCATATTGGGCTCATGTCATCCCAAATGAAATCTCCAAATTAATTTCATAACTGAAAAAATGTTAGGTTCCAAAACCCAAGAAAGACACATTGTGATTCTTCCAAGCAGATTTCTTTATTGTTCCACACTTATAGACAGAATCTTGTCAAACTGAAGCATGCTACCACACTCATAAAGCATATATTCTGAGAACTATTTGGGAATCTTTACCCT
>NW_015390856.1:44648-46490 GCF_001527695.2 Protobothrops mucrosquamatus | reverse complement strand
CCAAAGTCGATGTGGATGTCAGTATGCCTAAAGTGGACATTTCTCTTCCCGAAGCTGAGATCCAGGTTGAGAAACCTGAAGTGAAGGGAGGAGACATTATCATATCATCTCCTGAAGTAAAGATTCCAACAGACTTGGCCAGCCTGGAATTGAAAGCTCCCGACGTAGCCATAGAGCCTCCATCTGGAAAGGTTTCTGTACAGGGTCCCGATGTCAAGCTGGAAAGCGGAGATAGGAAGTTCCAAATGCCCAAGTTCCATATGCCCAAATTTGGAATTTCGCTGCCCAAAGGGAAAGGTGTCCCAGAGGCAGAAACCGACGTCCCTTCTGTGGAAGCACACTTGCCCAAGAAAGAATTAAAAACGGAAGTAACACTGCCCTCTGCACAGTTTGAAGCTGACCTTAAGGTGCCAGAAGTGGAGGTAGATGCACCTAGCTTGGACGTGGAGATTGGAGATAAGGGCAAAATCAAAACTCCTAAAGCAAAGACGCCTAGCGTCAAGGTCCCCAAGGTCAAAGGCCCAGAAGTTGGGTTCTCCCTGCCAAAGCTTGAAGCTGAAGTTGCCCTTCCCAAAGTAAAAGCTGAGGTGTCTGATGGCGGAGAGGCCATAAAATTGCCAGAGACTGAAGGCACCATCGACGGGGGAGGACTGAAGATACACATGCCAAAGTTCAAGATGCCCAGCATGGGTTTCTCCAAACCAGACATCAAGGGCCATAAAGTCGATGTGGATGTCAGTATGCCTAAAGTGGACCATTCCCTTCTGGAAGTTGAGCTCCATGTTGAGAAACCTGAGGTGAAAGGAGGAGCTATTACTGTATCTGCATCTGAAGTAAAGATTCCAACGGGCTCAGCCAGCCTGGAACTGAAAGCTCCCGACGTAGCCATAGAGCCTGCATCTGGTAAGGCTTCTGTACAGGGCCCCGATGTCAGTCTGGAAAGTGGGGATATGAAATTCCAAATGCCCAAGTTCCATATGCCCAAATTTGGAATTTCGCTGCCCAAAGGGACAGGTGTCCCAGAGGCAGAAATCGGCATCCCTTCTGTGGAAGCAGACTTACCCAAGACAGAATTGAAAACAGAAATAACATTGCGCTCTCCGCCGCTTGAAGCTGATTTTAAGCTGCCCAAAGTGGAGGTAGATGCACCCAGCATGGATGTGGAGATTGGAGATAAGGGCAAAATGAAAATTCCTAAAGCAAAGATGCCTAGCGTCAAGGTCCCCAAGGTCAAAGGACCAGAAGTAGGGATCTCCCTGCCAAAGGTTGAAGCTGAAGTTGCCCTTCATAAAGTAAAAGCTGAGGTGTCTGATGGTGCAGAGGCTGTAAAATTGCCAGAGACTGAAGGCACCATCGACAGGGGAGGACTGAAGATACACATGCCAAAGTTCAAGATGCCCAGCATGGGATTCTCCAAACCAGATATCAAGGGCCCCAAAGTCGATGTGGATGTCAGTATGCCTAAAGTGGACATTTCTCTTCCTGAAGCTGAGATCCGGGTTGAGAAACCTGAGGTGAAAGGAGGAGATATTACCATATCTCCACCTGAAGTAAAGATTCCAACAGACTCTGCCAGCCTGGAACTGAAAGCTCCTGACATTGCCATAGAGCCTCCATCTGGAAAGGTTTCTGTGCAGGGCCCTGATGTCAAGCTGGAAAGTGGAGATAGGAAGTTCCAAATGCCCAAGTTCCATATGCCCAAATTTGGAATTTCGCTGCCCAAAGGGAAAGATGTCCCAGCGGCAGAAACCGACGTCCCTTCTGTGGAAGCGCACTTGCCCAAGAAAGAATTAAAAATGGAAATAACACTGCCCTCTGCACAGTTTGAAGCTGATCTTAAGC
>NW_015390856.1:39720-42053 GCF_001527695.2 Protobothrops mucrosquamatus | reverse complement strand
GATGTCAAGCTGGAAAGTGGAGATAGGAAGTTCCAAATGCCCAAGTTCCATATGCCCAAATTTGGAATTTCGCTGCCCAAAGGGAAAGATGTCCCAGCGGCAGAAACCGACGTCCCTTCTGTGGAAGCGCACTTGCCCAAGAAAGAATTAAAAATGGAAATAACACTGCCCTCTGCACAGTTTGAAGCTGATCTTAAGCTGCCAGAAGGGGAGGTAGATGCACCTAGCTTGGACGTAGAGATTGGAGATAAGGGCAAAATCAAAACCCCTAAAGCAAAGACGCCTAGCGTCAAGGTCCCCAAGGTCAAAGGGCCAGAAGTTGGGTTCTCCCTGCCAAAGGTTGAAGCTGAAGTTGCCCTTCATAAAGTAAAAGCTGAGGTGTCTGATGGTGCAGTGGCTGTAAAATTGCCAGAGACTGAAGGCACCATCGACGGGGGAGGACTGAAGATACACATGCCAAAGTTCAAGATGCCCAGCATGGGATTCTCCAAACCAGACATCAAGGGCCCTAAAGTCGATGTGGATGTCAGTATGCCTAAAGTGAACCTTTCTCTTCCGGAAGCTGAGCTCCATGTTGAGAAACCTGAGGTGAAAGGAGGAGATATTACCATATCTCCACCTGAAGTAAAGATTCCAACAGGCTCAGCCAGCCTGGAACTGAAAGCTCCCGACATAGCCGTAGAGCCAGCATCCGGAAAGGTTTCTGTACAGGGCCCCGATGTCAGTCTGGAAAGTGGGGATATGAAATTCCAAATGCCCAAGTTCCATATGCCCAAATTTGGAATTTCGCTGCCCAAAGGGACAGGTGTCCCAGAGGCAGAAATCGGCATCCTTTCTGTGGAAGCAGACTTACCCAAGACAGAATTGAAAACGGAAATAACATTGCCCTCCATGCAGCTTGAAGCTGATCTTAAGCTGCCCAAAGTGGAGGTAGATGCACCCAGCATGGATGTGGAGATTGGAGATAAGGACAAAATGAAAACTCCTAAAGCAAAGATGCCTAGCGTCAAAGTCCCCAAGGTCAAAGGACCAGAAGTAGGGATCTCCCTGCCGAAGGTTGAGGGTGATGTCACTGTTCCCAAAGTAAAAGCTGAAGTGTCTGATGGTGCAGAGGCTGTAAAATTGCCAGAGGCTGAAGGCACCATCGACAGGGGAGGACTGAAGATACATATGCCAAAGTTCAAGATGCCCAGCATGGGATTCTCCAAACCAGACATCAAGGGCCCCAAAGTCGATGTGGATGTCAGTATGCCTAAAGTGGACATTTCTCTTCCCGAAGCTGAGATCCGGGTTGAGAAACCTGAAGTGAAGGGAGGAGATATTATCATATCATCTCCTGAAGTAAAGATTCCAACAGACTCTGCCAGCCTGAAACTGAAAGCTCCCGACGTAGCCATAGAGCCTCCATCTGGAAAGGTTTCTGTGCAGGGCCCCGATGTCAAGCTGGAAAGCGGAGATAGGAAGTTCCAAATGCCCAAGTTCCATATGCCCAAATTTGGAATTTCGCTGCCCAAAGGGAAAGGTGTCCCAGAGGCAGAAACTGACGTCCCTTCTGTGGAAGCACACTTGCCCAAGAAAGAATTAAAAATGGAAATAACACTGCCCTGTGCACAGTTTGAAGCTGATCTTAAGGTGCCAGAAGTGGAGGTAGATGCACCTAGCTTGGACGTAGAGATTGGAGATAAGGGCAAAATCAAAACTCCTAAAGCAAAGACGCCTAGCGTCAAGGTCCCCAAGGTCAAAGGGCCAGAAGTTGGGCTCTCCCTGCTGAAGGTTGAAGCTGAAGTTGCCCTTCCCAAAGTAAAAGCTGAGGTGTCTGATGGTGCACAGGCTGTAAAATTGCCAGAGACTGAAGGCACCATCGACGGGGGAGGACTGAAGATACACATGCCAAAGTTCAAGAGGCCCAGCATGGGATTCTCCAAACCAGACATCAAGGGCCATAAAGTCGATGTGGATGTCAGTATGCCTAAAGTGGACCTTTCTCTTCCGGAAGCTGAGCTCCATGTTGAGAAACCTCAGGTGAAAGGAGGAGATATTACCATATCTGCACCTGAAGTAAAGATTCCAACAGACTCGGCCAGCCTGGAACTGAAAGCTCCCGACATAGCCGTAGAGCCAGCATCCGGAAAGCTTTCGGTACAGGGCCCCGATGTCAGTCTGGAAAGTGGGGATATGAAATTCCAAATGCCCAAGTTCCATATGCCCAAATTTGGAATTTCGCTGCCCAAAGGGACAGGTGTCCCAGAGGCAGAAACCGACGTCCCTTCTGTGGAAGCACACCTGCCCAAGAAAGAATTAAAAACGGAAATAACACTGCCCTCTTCACAGTT
>NW_015390856.1:32993-38843 GCF_001527695.2 Protobothrops mucrosquamatus | reverse complement strand
GTCCCTTCTGTGGAAGCACACCTGCCCAAGAAAGAATTAAAAACGGAAATAACACTGCCCTCTTCACAGTTTGAAGCTGATCTTAAGCTGCCAGAAGTGGAGGTAGATGCACCTAGCTTGGATGTGGAGATTGGAGATAAGGACAGAATGAAAATTCCTAAAGCCAAGATGCCTAGCGTCAAGGTCCCCAAGGTCAAAGGGCCAGAAATAGGGATCTCCCTGCCAAAGGTTGAGGCTGATGTTGCCCTTCCCAAAGTAAAAGCTGAAGTGTCTGATGGCGCAGAGGCTGTAAAATTGCCAGAGGCTGAAGGCACCATCGACAGGGGAGGACTGAAGATACACATGCCAAAGTTCAAGATGCCCAGCATGGGATTCTCCAAACCAGACATCAAGGGCCCCAAAGTCGGTATGGATGTCAGTATGCCTAAAGTGGACGTTTCTCTTCCCGAACCTGAGCTCCAGATTCAGAAACCTGAGGTGAAGGGAGGAGACATTATCATATCATCTCCTGAAGTAAAGATTCCTATGGGCTTGGCCAGCCTGGAACTGAAAGCTCCCGACGTAGCCATAGAGCCTCCATCTGGAAAGGTTTCTGTACAAGGCTCCGATGTCAAGTTGGAAAGTGGGGATAGGAAATTCCAAATGCCCAAGTTTCATATGCCCAAATTTGGAATTTCGCTGCCCAAAGGAAAAGGTGTCCAAGAGACAGAAATCGTTGTCGCTTCTGTGGAAACAGACTTACCGAAGGCAGAATTGAAAACGGAAATAACATTGCCCTCTGCGCAGCTGGAAGCTGATCTTAAGCTGCCAGAAGTGGAGGTAGATACACCCAGCTTGGATGTGGAGATTGGAGATAAGGGCAAAATGAAAATTCCTAAAGCCAAGATGCCTAGCGTCAAGGTCCCCAAGGTCAAAGGGCCAGAAGTAGGGATCTCCCTGCCGAAGGTTGAAACTGATGTTGCCCTTCCCAAAGTAAAAGCTGAGGTGTCTGATGGTGCAGAGGCTGTAAAATTGCCAGAGGCTGAAGGCACCATTGACGGGGGAGGATTGAAGATACACATGCCAAAGTTCAAGATGCCCGGCATTGGATTCTCCAAACCAGACATCAAGGGCCCCAAAGTCGATGTGGATGTCAGTATGCCTAAAGTGGACGTTTCTCTTCCCGAAGCTGAGATCCGGGTTGAGAAACCTGAGGTGAAGGGAGGAGACATTACCATATCATCTCCTGAAGTAAAGATTCCAACAGACTCGGCCAGCCTGGAACTGAAAGCTCCCGACGTAGCCGTAGAGCCTCCATCTGGAAAGGTTTCTGTACACGGCCCCGATGTCAAGCTGGAAAGCGGGGATAGGAAGTTCCAAATGCCTAAGTTCCATATGCCCAAATTTGGAATTTCGCTGCCCAAAGGGACTGGTGTCCCAGAGGCAGAAATCGTTGTCGCTTCTGTGGAAACAGACTTGCCGACGACAGAATTGAAAACGGAAATGGCACTGCCCTCTGTGGAGCTTGAAGCTGATCTTAAGATGCCAGAAGTGGAGGTAGATGAACCTAGATTTGATGTGGAGATTGGTGATAAGGGCAAAATCAAAATGCCTGAAGCGAAGATGCCTAGCGTCAAGGTCCCGCATCTCAAGGGGCCAGATATAGGGGTCTCCCTGAGAAAAAATATTGAGGCCGATGTCACACTTCCCAAAGGAAAAGCTGAAGTGTCTGATGGCGCAGTGGCTGTAAAATTGTCAGAGCCTGAAGGCACCATCGATGGGAGAGGACTGAAGATACAGATGCCAAAGTTCAAGATGCCCAGCATAGGATTCTCCAAACAAGACATCAAGGGCTCCAAAATTGATGTGGATGTCAGTATGCCTAAAGTGGACGTTTATCTTCCCGAAGCTGAGATCTGGGTTGAGAAACCTGAAGTGAAGGGAGGAGACATTACCATATCATCTCCTGAAGTAAAGATTCCAACAGACTCGGCCAGCCTGGAACTGAAAGCTCCCGACGTAGCCATAGAGCCACCATCTGGAAAGGTTTCTGTGCAGGGCCCCGATGTTAAAATGGAAAGCAGGGATAGGAAGTTCCAAATGCCCAAATTCCATATGCCCAAATTTGGAATTTCAATGCCCAAAGGGAAAGGTGTCCCAGAGGGAGAAATCAGCATACCTTCTGTGGAAGCAGAGTTGCCCAAGAGAGAATTGAAAACAGAAATAACACTGCCCTCTGTGGAGTTTGAAGCTGATCTTAAGCTTCCAAAAGTGGAGGTAGATGCACCTAGCTTAGAAGTGGATATTGTTGAGGGCAAAATGAAATTGCCTGATGTTAAGATGCCTAGTGTCAAGGTCCCTAAGCTCAAAGGGCCAGAGGTTGGAATCTCCCTGCCAAAGGTTGAGGCTGCTGTCACCCTTCCCAAAGTAAAAACTGAAGTGTCTGATGGTGCAGAGGCCGTAAAATTGCCAGAGGCTGAAGGCACCATCGACAGGGGAGGACTGAAGATACACATGCCAAAGTTCAAGATGCCCAGCATGGGATTCTCCAAACCAGACATCAAGGGTCCCAAAGTCGATGTGGATATCAGTATGCCTAAAGTGGACGTTTCTCTTCCCGAAGCTGAGATCCGTGTTGAGAAACCTGAAGTGAAGGGAGGAGACATTACCATATCATCTCCTGAAGTAAAGATTCCAACAGACTCGGCCAGCCTGGAACTGAAAGCTCCCGACGTAGCCATAGAGCCTCCATCTGGAAAGGTTTCTGTGCAGGCCCCCGATGTCAAGCTGGAAAGCGGAGATAGGAAGTTCCAAATGCCCAAGTTCCATATGCCCAAATTTGGAATTTCGCTGCCCAAAGGGAAAGGTATCCCAGAGGGAGAAGTCATCATACCTTCCATGGAAGGAGACCTTCGCAAAACAGATCTGAAAATGGAAATCACTCTGCACTCTTCAGAGCTTGAAGCTGACACTACTCTTCCAGAAGTTGACATGGAGTCCCCAAGCCTGCACGTGGAGGTTGAAGAGAAGGGGAAGATCAAAATGCCTGGAGTGAAGCTGCCTAGTGTCAAGCCCCCCAAGCTCACTCCACCAGAAGTAGACATCTCCCTTCCAAAAGTTGAGGTAGACGTCTCCCTTCCCAAAGCTAATGTCGAACTACCTGATTCTGAGGCCGCCAGCAAAGTGGTAGAAGCAGAAGGCGGTCGTGAGAAAGGCAGGATGAAAATACATATGCCAAAGTTCAAGATGCCCAGCATGGGGTTCTCCAAATCTGATATCAAGGGNGGGGGGACGCAAGGTTAAGATGAAAAGTGGGGGGTTTAAGTTCAAAATGTCGAAGTTGGAAATTTCTCTCCTAATGGGAGTATTGCAATAAAGGAAAAAGTCTTATTGCCTTTAACAGAAACAGATGTGTTCAAAGCTGGTCTGAAAGCTGACCTTGCAATGACAGCTGTTGATTGCAATGCTGAGTTAATCTCATATATAAATTTTCACGTGAGGGTGTCTGTGCCATCACTCAAAAAAATCTAAAATTCCTAAATACAATATTTAATTACTGAAAATAGTTGCTGACTTCCCAGCCTTGGATAATTCTATTCTGAATATGTACAGATGTTCTGTGTTCTGAAGATGTTGAATTAGATTCTAACATTGAAAATAGTTCTAGATCATTAGAGAAATATGAAGAAATGTAGTAAATTTTACAAGCCTAAGATTTATTCTTTTGTAATATTTTCTTCCTACAAAACTGACATTCAGTCTGAAGGAAATATTGTAAGACCAGAATTGCAATTTGTTCCTATCACACTAAGTATACTGTATATGTAATTTTATCTGTGTGAGGGAACTTAATTGTCAGAAGTAACACTGTAGTTTGGAAAGATCTGATACAGGAGTTCCTGTATCAACACGGATATTTTGGAATCTCACTGTCATGTTGGTGGGATAAATATCAATTTGTCTAAGTTTTTATATACCTAATTTTGGTTTCTCAAAGATTTAAATAGTTCCTTCTAAATATGACAAAAGTGAAAACTTGCCTAGTAGCAATATTATTCTGACTGAATGGGCTAGATTTGACAACCTTTATTGACTACATTTATTCCAATTTAGGAGCTAAAAGTGTATCAACTGATTCTGATTTTAGCAAGCTAAGAGAAAGGCTGACTTTTCAAAGGGAAAGATGAAAATGTATGCAAGATTGAGATGATATTTTTATGTAAATTCTGATATGCAAATTTTAGATGTCAGATCATCTGAAATCTCTGAAGTAGTGTCAGGTGTTTCATGTATAAAAATGCAGATTTCACCAATGAAAGGTTCCTTATATTGAAATCCAGTGTTAAAAGTTCAGAGATAGATATTGTCCTTTCATCTGAAGATATTTTATAGCACACAATGGTGGTAAGATTTAATCAGCAAAGATATTAAAATGAAATTAATTAAAGACATAAGAAAAAAATAATTTTAAGATGCCAAAATTGAAAATTTATTTAGTTGGACTTCAAGAAAGACTCTAGTGGTTCCACTGTTATTAATGCAAGCAGAGAAGATCTCTCGTTTACAGTTGAAACAAAAGAATAGAATTTTAATTAAACCTGACTATGGAGGAAAGGACTATTAGAAGGCTTCATTCTAGTTTGCTGAAAATGAAAGGTTATAAAGCTGAAATACCTGTGTGCTGTCACTGAATAATGACATGGCAGTGTCTGTTTCTAAGGAAGAAAAGTATATTTCACAAGAAATATTGGATAAAAAAACCATTGACAATGATATAAAAAATATTAAGATGACCAAAGTTAAGGTTCCAAGCACAAAACATTTTTTAAACCAACAATTAAAGCTTCTACAGTAGATATGGAAATCAGTTTACCTACAGTAAACTCTTAGTTCCTTCACTTGGTGTCAGATTTTAAAATGAGAGTTATAATCAGATGATATTGATGACAGAAATGAATTAAGGGTCTTAAAATGAAAGTATTGGGAATTAGAGTAGAAATACTGTCTACTGAAATATCTATAAGTGGAACAGAAATTAAAAACTAAAGTTGTAATATAAGAAAATTAAAAGGTAAAATTTCAAATGGCTAACTTTGGGATCTCATTTTCTAAAGGAAAAGTTCCAGATATTGCTATTGGCCTATCCAAGGACGCTGATGTTCCCCAGGTGAAAACAACAACGGATATTATTGATGTTGCAGTGGAAGCTCCAACAATTGAAATGGAGTCTGATGTACTTGGTGAAAAAAAGAATGTTTTGGAACAGAAAATAAAAATGCCCCAAATTATTAGAGCTGATGTGAAGACTGCAGCAGTGGGAATATCACCTACTGATATTTCTGTCACACAGTCAGAAGTAGGCGTTCAGGATTTACATGGTGCAGGAAAGGAGCCAGAAACTAAGGGAGAGATAACTAAGGAAGGAAGTTTAGATGGAGAAGAAAAGGCACATTTCAAAATGCCAAAATTCAAATTGCCATCATTGAGCTGGTCTCCTAAAAAGGAAGCAAGCCTTAAAACAAATATAAAAGAACCTCTGGAAGAACCCAAACTGGACATAGTATCAGATGATACAGGCACAGAACCAAAAGTAACTCTTCCAGAAGTTCAAGGAGTTCATACTGATGGAAATGTAGACATAGCCACCAAAAAAGGTCAGATAAAAAGACCTCATTTAATTATGCCCAAAATCTCACTGTCTAAGACAAAGCTACCAAAAGCAGATGTGGATATAGTAGTGGAAGGTGATGGAGCTTTGGTTCAAATACCTGACATAGAAAGCAGTTTTACTACAAGAAAAATAGAGGAAACAGAAATAAGTGTAAAAATGCTGAAAGGTGAAATCAAAGAAGAAACCAAAACATTCCAGAC
>NW_015390856.1:28085-29327 GCF_001527695.2 Protobothrops mucrosquamatus | reverse complement strand
TGATGGTGAAGTATTCTTCAAACCAGATTTTGAAGTCCCTAGAAACTATATAAAATAAAAGAGTACAATATTGTAGTATGCATTTACATAGCCCCCCAAAAGGCAAAGTCTACAACTCCTTTATTTTAAAAATTGTCTTATTTATCAAAGTCCTTCCACAACTTTATGTTGGGAACTCAAAGAATATATTGGAATCTCCTAAGTGTGCCTTCCATCATTTTATTGCCTATGAGGGCTGTTGTGCTGAAAGAGAAAGCTCCATAGTCAGATGAGAACTTGAACCTAGATTTTGGCTTAATCACTACACCATATCAGCCTGCTGAAATGATCAATATGTGATTTTGGTTAAGTGAAATGAACATTCTTAACCAGCTTCCACTTTGAAGCATAGCTATAAAGTTCAGCAGAGAAGATAAAGGAGAACAGATATGTGTAATGGTATATGAAAGTCTTTAATTAAAGAAAGCTCTATACCAGCATAACAAGAAGAATAACAATAAAAAATCCCAAGAAAAACAGTTATCAAAGCAAGATCAAAGATATCTACCTCATCTATTTACCAAATACTGAACTCAAACATGAAACAAGGGAAACACATTAAACCCATCAACATTCAGAAAATATTTGAAGAGTACCACACAGAATAAATTAAGGGCAATTTTCTCTCACCCCAAAGTACAGAACATAAGCAGCATCTGGGGAAGGGTTCAAAAAGGCAAGATGGCAATCCCAACCATGTGATCAAAGCCCCTTATAAAGGAATAATGGGATATTTTAGTAGTTTTAGGCAGGCATATTTTAGCTGAATACTGGGAAAAACATCATAACAAAAAGCAATTTAACAATTTCAGAATGACTAAGCCTCTGGTCCCAGTGACTGACCCAGATTGGATCCTGCAGTTTCAGAATAGAAACTCTTTTACTTACTTATCTTATTCATCTTATATTTACTTTGTTTTTTAAAATGTTACACACAAACATATAGCGACACACATATCCAAGTCTCCCTGCACTCAAATTTGTTCCCTTGTGACTAGAAGGCAACAAGGGCTCTACACACTTTAAAAAAGATGTGCTTGGCATTAAACATTATAAGAACAAGGCTCTCTGGTATTCATTAAAGAATTATGACCCTATTTCATACATCTTCATTTTATCCAGCAAAAATCACTTTAACTTTAAGGAGCAGATTTTCTGGAGAAACTGGTCGTCAGGTCGTCCCAAAGGTGCTTTTTCATGAGG
>NW_015390856.1:21594-26759 GCF_001527695.2 Protobothrops mucrosquamatus | reverse complement strand
ATTTGTTTGTTTGTTATTCCTTCCTCTCCTTGTTCCCCAGCATTTTATAGTCAGAAAGATGTCTGGAACCTTAAAAAGAAAATCTGTTCCTATAGATTCAAACAGGTATGTATTTCTCACCTTTTCCAACCTGGAGCCTCCAAAGAGATTAGCTCAGGTCTCTAACTTTGTATAAACCTGGTATGAGAATGATTTATTATAGCAAATTTGTGATAAAATTATATAAAATAACCATTTATTTTGGTTTGAAAGACATCCACAACATTATTCAGAAACAAAATGGTACAGATAAACTGCCTGTCAAGCAAAATAAATTACTGGGGTTTTTTTTAAAAAAAAAAAACAAAAACAAAGGGAAAAAAAGCATCCCATTGAAGGTCTGCAGGAATCAGATGGATCTTATAATTATACACAGTATTTCAAAGAGGACATCAACATGAAATAAAAGATGAACCAAAAATGGAAGTCACTGAAACAGTTTTGAGTTACACAAAGCTGAATTTCAGTAATGCTCTCATACAGCTCAGCTTGCTTTAGTGTGGCATGCAGATCTAATACAATGATAGCTGTGAAAAAATGTTTTTAACAGTGGAAAACAGTTTCAGTAGAGTAACAACCAGCAGATGCTTAGGCACCATTGAGCAGGGGACACAACAGAAAGTGAACAAGTAGTTTTCTGGACTTTAACAATGGCAAAATCAGGAATTCATTTGCCACAGGAGGGAGGGAGGAAAGGAAGGAAGGAAGGAAGGAATCCATTTACAAAAGTGAAAAATCAGTAGCAACTCACTTCTTTCAAAAGTAGGTATCTGTAAACATTCAGAGCAAACATTTTCCTTAATTCATGTAAGGATGACTTGGGGAATACGCACATTAGGTTTTTAAAGTGTATATATTTAAGACACTTATTGTATAGCTTAAACTGAAGTGTGCATTTAAGGTCTAAGATATCATGTAAGGAGATTTATCATTTCCAGTTGGTTTCAAAGCCTTGAACACACCTTGAGTTGCTTTCATGCGATGTGGAAAAACACTTGCCCAACCCATTTCTCTCAGGTAAAATGAGAACAAGTTATTCCTTCTGTCTAATGTACACAGCTGGTCATTCTTGAAAACTTGCCTCTGAATTTTTCCTAATTTGAATTGAACCCAACCATAGAGGTAGTCCTCACTTAATAACTGCCCTGTTTAGCAATCATTCAAAGTTACGACAGTCTTTGAATTTTTGATAGTGCAGCATCCCACAGTCATGTGGTTTTCACTTACATGTTTCACAGCTAACTTCCAACAAGCAGAGTCAATGAAGAAGCTGGCATAATAAGTTGTGGTCATGTGATGTCTTGCTTAATTGTGTGGCATAGCAACAGAGTTGTCAGTCTCGATTGTGGTAAACATGCAGAATCATATATACACACAACTCTGTTTGAAATCTGTACAAAAACTTTGATATGGGCAAAAATTGCCTCCACTAACTGCTTTCATTCAGTTTTTTTACATACATATGTATTTATTTAACACATATATGTTACTACACACTCTCAATCTATATGATAGTATTATTACCACCAGCATGAGAATGGCAGCATTCTTTTTAAACAGATAAACATTCTCTCAATGAGTCACACTCATTCAATCTTGATCAGTCATTTTAACCTAAGGAGGATAAACTCTTTTCTCTAAACAAGCTACTCTGAAGAAATCAAACATTTGTCACAGAACTTCAAAGGATCTGGGCTTTGTATTCCTTTGAAACTGGCTAGCCAAATATAAAGGTTTTTATTAAATAAAAAAACCCTATGTATCACCATCTAGGTCCCATTTATTTGACTTTCTGCTTATCACAAAGTCAATTAAATGGGGCCTAGATTGTACCCACATACTGGGATTAAATGTTTAACTAATCAAGAAGAGAAGCAACCAGGAATTAAGGAGAAACTTCCTAACAGTAAGGACAATTAACCAGTGGAACAACCTGCCTTCAGACATTGTGGGTACTTCATCACTTGAGGTTTTTAAGAAGAGACTGGACCACCACTTGTCTGTAATGATATAGGGACTCCTCCTTGAGCAGGGGGCTGGACTAGAAGACCTCCAAGGTCCCTTCCAGCTCTATTCTGATTGATTGGTTGATATTGCACTAGAGGGATCCAATAAGAGAATATGGCTTTTTCTTTGGCTTAAGTGTATCAGAAGTGATATGCAATCTATTTGTAATATATTAATTGTATAACATTAGTTTGTTTCAAGTTTAAATTTTATGTGTAGGGTAAGCCCAAGATCTTTTTTGCTACCTTTGAGCATAAAACCTGACTTTTATGCCCATGCCTTCTGGAGGTTCATACATAGATATAGCACTGGACTAGGACAAATGTCTCCCCTTAGGCTTGAATATTTATGAAACATATGCTCAAATGTGAACGTCTTTCCATGTGTTAAGCCTGCATTTTCTAGAATTCCCCAGATACTTGCTGTCTGGGAATTTTGAGAATTGTACATTCTATGCATCTGCAATTCATTCTGTTGGGAAAAGTTGACTTAGAAGATGGCATAAATACAAAACTGCTTTTCTAGGATTTTTTCTAAGCCTACTAAGCAAACTCAGATTCTCTCTGCAACAGTATATTTCGAAGATAATCTAATATAGACTTGGTGCTAGCAAATATGGACTAGTGTGACATCAATAATTAAGGTGAAGAATTTTGATGCATTTACAAGGTATGGATTCTTTACTTAGAGACAGTTGGAAAAGTTTGGTGAGCAGTAAGAATTGACATATGACATGTCTATGACTCAGAGACAAGTTTCCAAGCAACCATCAGGTACAATTAAATGGACACTATATAAATGAATCTGTAACTGGATCAGTTTCTAATGGGAAAAGTACTGGCAATTTTTATTTGGTGCCTCAACATCAATAGCAGCATTTACATTATTTAAACTTGTGCACAATCAAGTATCTGAGACAGATAAAATCCAACTGGATAGCAAAGAGTTCCTCTGAGCAACTCAATTGAATTTTTCATTCACTTTCCAAAGCAATTTTACTTTTACAAGAGTTTAACATTTTAGATATGTTCTCTATAGCAGGGGCCCCCACTACCATGCCGTGGCCTTGTCAGAATTGGGCCACACGAGTGGCGGGCTGGCATGTATGCACACCCTCGACTTGTGTAAGCACCGGGCCAGCGCATGTGCACATGCACAGCTCTACTTGCTCAAGTCAAGCTGTGCACATGCTGGCCCACCGCTTGAACAAGTTGAGCTGTGTGCCGGCCTGCCACTTGTGGAGCCCGGTTCCCCTCTCCCCCCTCCCGCTGGGTTGCCAAGCCACAAAGCTTAGGGACTGCTGCTGTACAGGATGTATTCACACTATCCATTATTTCCAGACCTGAATAAATTACTGTCAATTCAGTAGTTCTCTCAACTGTATTTAATCTGGTGATCTTCAACAATCATTTAGGAATGAAGTGAATATTATAAAAGATTTCCGTGTCAACTGATATCAATAAGCACTTCAAATAGTTAACAGTGCTGTTCTTAGCCCCATCCTACTTAATTGCTGATTTGACAAATGGACAGTTTATTTTAAAATGGGCATTTAAAAATGTTTTCAAAGTTATTTTTAGTATTGGTATTGTTTAACTTTATAATGGCCAGACATAAGACAATTATAATACTGCACTGAAGAGCTACTAACTTGACACATCATCACCCAGAAAAGTTTTAGCATCGAGATTCAAGAAAGGATGGCACCAATATTAGAAATTGTTTTGTGGTTGGACAATGGAGGAGGCAAGTATTAATTCATGCTTTTTGTTCTTAGGTGCTCAAATTCCCAGCACAGGAATATTGGATAACACTGAATATTGGAGCAAATTAGTTTACTTACATTCTCCTAGAAGCTACATTAAACTAAAAACTGTTATATAATTTCCATGATATACCCCAGGATCTACATTCATTTGAGTAATTTAAGGCAACAGTTACAATATTGCCATTATTTGTGGCAACTTTTTGATAGTCCCTATCTAATGATTTGGAGTGGAAAGGGATATGGGATTCTGCAGGGCCAGCTCTGAAGATCAGAGAAATCTGCTCTTTGCTGGAACCAAAAGTTCAGCATAATGTCTACTGCAATGTTTCTCAGCTTTGGCAATTTGAAGATGTGTGAACATCAACTCACAGAATTCTCTAGCTAGCATAACTTCAAGCAGCAAACTGTCAATATTTCAAACACATTTTCAAGCAGTCAAGGTTGAGAAACACTGGTCTACTGATACAACATGCTACATTTCCCATGTTGCGTGGGATACCCATTAACCCTGAACCAAGCATGAGAGGATCATCTCATGGGGGCTTGTTGAGCATGCCTTGTTGAAGGTCCACTCCTCAAACCTTGAAACTAGAAGGATATGGAGACACTGTTTTTTACTGCTTAAAACTATTTTCCTAACAGTAAAAAAGAAGGCTTGTACCTTTCTGCTCTTTAAATAGTGCATGAATGTCAGTGAGATTCAGACCAAGTATACACATGCTAAGTTGTGGTTAGCTTAGATCCATACTACACAACAAGCCAGGATGAGCAACTTTTTCTACCTAGCAGCCGAACTATGTTTTTCTGTTCTGCCTGAGTCCCAAAAGGGAGATGACATCTGCCATCACTAAAGTAGCCTGAGCCATGATTTGGAAATATATTGTGTTACTGTGCAATTTATAGGCAAAATTGGTATCTGTACCTTAAGCTTTGCAGAGCATTTTCCCTCCCCCCCCCAATTTACACATACACAACCAGGGACTATTGGCTTAAAGTTTTAAAGATTGCATTTCAACTGCCCCCACCTAAAATTCTACTAAGCCATAAACTGCACAAAGCTGTGCATGATCTAGAATGGCTCATCCACATAAAAAAATGAGTTCCACAGAACTGGGTTAAGCATCAGTATCCACTCTTGGGCTTAAGCTTAATGATCATGCTAAACTCAAATCAATCAAGCCACATGGTGGCTTAGCAAAGTTGTGATCATGTTATTACTATGGTTTATAGAGGAGTGTTGCATCAGTCCAGATATTCTGGTTTATTCAACAGGCCATGGTTAAAAAGATTATGTGTAAACCTTACCACCAAAGTACTGGGGAGAAATGGTGACTACTTGCCAGTTGTGGAA
>NW_015390856.1:18639-19726 GCF_001527695.2 Protobothrops mucrosquamatus | reverse complement strand
AACCCAAAACCCACTTATTTATTGCCGGGTACCAGGTGGGCATGGCCCACTGGGTGGGCGTGGCTGTGGTGGTCATGGCAGACTGGATGGGTGTGGCCAAGGTGGGCGTGATCACCTCGATGTTGCTCGTGGGGATGGACGCCTGTGGGGGCCGGGCAGGGTTGGGGAAGATCCAGGGGGTCTCTGGCAGGTGGGGTGGGGGTAGGAGGCTCGTCCTGCGGGGTGAGGCGAGGCAGGGTGGGGGTGCCATTATCTCAGGGCAAGGCAAGGCAGGGGCCGGGGCAGCTGCTGCCTGACACCATCGGCCCCCGCACACAGAGGCCAGCGAGTGCATGGGGGCCGATAGTGTCCGTCAGCAGCCACAGCCTGCCGGCCCCTCGACTGGTGCATTCTGGGGCTCCGCAGCCCGCCACCAGCAGTTCAGAGAAGTGCCCACAGAGAGGGCTCTGAGTGCCGCCTCTGGCACGCATTGCCATAGGTTCGCCACCACTGCCTTAGGCCCTGGGCTTGGGGACAAAACCAAGTCTCCAAAGCCTTATGAGTACTCCTTAACTGATGGTATTTGGAGCATACCTCTCCTGCTAGACAGGCAGAGACAATTGGGGAGGGACGGTCCCATTAGTAAATGGATCCAGTCCCAAGCCATGAAGGGTTTTAAAGTTGAATTGAATTGAAGCACCCTGAATTGTACATGAAAGCATACTGGCAGCCAGCGCAGCACATGAAGCAGTGATGGCATATGCACCAAGCAACTGGTTGCAATCTACACCAGTTGAAACTTCCAATATCCTTTGAGGGCAGATATATATTTATCCTCCCTTGAAGTTTCTCAGCAGACATTTTATTTTATCTGAAGATCAAAATAAATCTTGGGTTTTTATGTTTTACTGATTTTTAACATACACCTTAATATTTGGTAAACATTGTGTTGTCTTAGTATTTAAAAAACAAAGAATAACAATTAATTTCTATAATTCTATAGTCTATATAATAACTTTACTTAATTTCCTCTTCTTCCAATAATATTCTCTTTAGCCAACCTTAAATTAATACAGTTCTTATTTAAATAAATGACAATTAATATAAA
>NW_015390856.1:12944-15778 GCF_001527695.2 Protobothrops mucrosquamatus | reverse complement strand
TTTTGCTGTTTAAGAAACATGAACATGAAATGCATTTAAGATTTCCATGTGCATAATCCTAGTAAGGCACCATTTTTACTCATGGAGCTTTTTAGAAATGCCTATTTGCTATTTTACTAAAGCCCCTACAATGGAGCTATTCCTAGTGGCTCTTCTTCCAACTTCAGTATCCTGCAAGACTTACTGGAAACCCATGAGAAGTAAACGAGGAATACAAACAAGGCAGGATTCCCAGTTGCATGAATAAACCTATACATGCATGCAGATGCAATTGTATGTGGTAGGTCACTCAGACAGGGCTTCTCTGAATGCATAAACAACAGAAGGGCAAAGGTAGCACACGTGCCTCCCTCCTGCACATTCAACAAACACAATAAGTGAGCGACATCTAAACTTGCACAAAGCATGACAAGGTTTTATCTGATGTATGGGGGTCAGGTGGAGGTAATGAGTTTTAGGGGAAAGGGGGGAAAGAAATGATTATTCCCAACTGAATACAGGTAATCCTCACTTAGTGACCATTCAAACTTATAATGAACCCCCAAAAGGTACTTACTTTATGACCTGGGTTCAAAGTTGTAGCAGCCAGGCCCCACACACCTCTACCACCACATGATCACATTTTGGGTGTTTAGCAATTGGGTTGCCCTTACGGCCATCTACAGCGCCTTGTGGTCAGGGGACTGTGATTTGCCTTTTTTTTGCCAGAAACTGGCATTTACTTCTAGTTTCCAACAAAAAGCAAACATTGTGAACGATGGATTTGTTTAGTGTTCACGTGGTGTTCGATTCATGACCACTTAATGACCACCACAAAAAAATGTCATGAAATCAGGCTGGTCACATGACGACCTACTTCACAGCTTGCATGACTCAGAACTGTGATTCTTGGCTCAACTGCGGTCACAAGTCAAGGACTATCTGCAATTCCTCAGGCATCAACTTTTTAAATCCAGTGTTTATTTAAATATAACTAGGTGAGGAGAAAATATAGGGATTCAGCTCTAAATCTTGGTGAAATAAAATTTAAAATCAGAAGAAGGAAAAGGAAAAGTAAGAAAGCTTAAAAGAATGAAAAAAAATGAAATAAAGAATATATATATATATAGAGAGAGAGAACACTAAAAGTTTTAAAAGCAGAACACAGTGGGATGGAAAATGCACCTGATATGGAATTGCTGCCTGCAAAGCTGAATGAGCAATCTGTATTGAAAGAAAGGAGGGGGGGGAGGGAGTGATACAGAGCAGTCAGTGCTGACCATAAGATTAGAAGAATTAAATGCAAAGAAGAGGATAGCACAATCAAAAAGGCCAAATCAAATCAAAGAAGTAACAATACCCATCACATCTAGTGCTATCAGAGAACCATAAGATTTCTATAACTCCCTTCTAGCATCTAGGTCATCTCAATTTTTGCAATCTAGATCTCATAGCCGTAAAACAATACAAATAAATGCAGCTGGCACTTGGTATGCTTCACATCTATGACAAAACGCAGCCAGCTTGCCCTCTAGTGGCACACCTTGGGAAGCGCGTAAGAATGTCACATACTATTCTGCAATAGCATTGTGGTCTCCTGGTTAATGTAACAATAGTTAGTTGCAAAGTCGTGTCCAACCCATCGCGACCCCATAGACAACGTTTCTCCAAGCCTTCCTGTCCTCTGCCATCTTGTGGAGTCCATTTAAGCTCATGCCTGCTGCTTCAGTTACTCCATCCAGCCACCTCATTCTCTGTCATCCCCTTCTTCTATTGCCCTCAATCTTTCCCAGCATTAGACCCTTCTCCAGTGACCCCTTCCTTCTCATTAGGTGGCCAAAGTATCATACACTAATAGTAATAATAATACAAAGCACAAACATTTTTGTTTACCACACCCTGTACATGTGTGTACAGTGCAGTACTGAGACTGAATCATAGGATTGGAAGGGACCTTGGAGGTCGTCTTCTTCAACCCACTGCCCAAGGCTGGAGTCAGGAGACTGTGGGCAGGATTCTTTAGAATGGTAACCAGAATCTGACAATCAATTCAATTCAAATGCCTAAAGATTAATATGGCTCCAACTGAGATCATGTCTCTAATTACAAGGGATAGTTTTAGATCTTGTTGGTGAACACACATGATAATTTAAATACATACAGCTGATCTTCTGAGTTTATTTTAATTTTGGTTTTGGATAAGGCCGGTGAAATAATAGGCAAGTTGAGACATACAGTATGCAAAAGGTCTCTCATCCACTGAGGAACATTTAGAGGCATAGTCCTACAAAATATTTGTAATCTCTTACTCCAATTTTCAATGGAGTATTAACTTTTCCAGAGCTTGTTTTAATGCTGACCCTTCACTCATCCTGGAAGGTACATTCCCCTAAAATTCCAATATTGCAATGTTCATACGGATCAGGTATGACTGAATCCACGAATCACATTTTTTCTTGATTGTGCCTTTTATGCAAGTTTAACACAATGGTTTGTCCAATCGTCACTAAAAAAAAAAACTCTTCCAAGTTGTGGGTGAGAAATTTTTCCCCACAAACTGCAAAGTACCTTATGACTGCTAGAAATCCCAGCTGTTTCACAGCCAAATTCTGGCTATGGATATGTTGCAAGACGTTTACCACTTCAGTACAGAATAACCATCTATAGAGATAACCTTGCTTGCATGTGAAAATAATTGAATGCTTTATTATGAATCAGGTTGGACTTCTGGTCAATGAAGTTGCACCCACTTATTCACAACTTTAAGCAGCTCCCATACCTCTTCTCTTGCCGAGATGGTTGAAGCAGGGGTATTAGGCACAGAACTGTGGGCAGTACTTGGGCCTGTTCCAGAG
>NW_015390856.1:8809-9936 GCF_001527695.2 Protobothrops mucrosquamatus | reverse complement strand
CACTGCAATGACATAAGCATTGAAAAAAATAAAACAATGCCCAAAACTGCATAAAAACTTCAAATTTCATTTATAATCTCACTAGAGATTTCTAATAGAATTTCCTTGTACTATGATATCTCAAAAGATTTGATGAGAACACCAAATTTCTTGCCCAAAGTCTTGAGAAATATGAAGAAATACCAAAATCACCAGAAATGTAATGATCTTGTGAGATATCAGCTATCTTTTACAGTATATTTTTTAGTTTTGTGGTTCCATCAAATTTAAGAATGCCAGTTCCTGTTGTACAGAAACCTTTAGGGGCTTCCTCTCTGCAGGTTTGTCTAATGTGCAAAACTTTTGGGTAGAGTTAGATGGACACGTAATATTGGGGATCAGTTGTTTCACACTGCCCCATGCTCTACATTTGTTAGTTCCTTATATAGCCACAGGCACACAAGCAGGGAGAAGCAATTCATCCTATAGGGTTAAGAACTCATTTATATCAACCTCTCAAGCAGTAGGAATAATTCATCAGATGAAGTGCAAATGTGTGATCAAATGTGTGGTAAAGTGGTCGTCCCCATCTTCTGTCTGTTGTCATAAATTAATCAATATCAATGAATGAAAAATATTTTGCTAGGTAGATATACATATAACTGTAAACTTTGACACAGTAGGATTTTTCTACATGTGGCATGGGTTTTTCATCTCAACGTGCACGGAAGGCAGCAAGAGAGACAATTAGACAAGTTAGTCTTCCATGTGTCTGCCTTAGGAATCTTTCATTTCAGATGGCTCCATTTCCAAGTACAAGGAAGTACCTCTAAGGCCAGCAGGAAAAGCAGAAATGGTTGGCTTGTTTACACAGTCAGGAATACTACAGGTTCCAATAAAGGGGAATATTTGTAGCTCAGAGTTGAAATGAGAGGTCCTTGGTGCTCTCTGAGCTTGCTGGTTTTCTTGCAGACTTTTCATTACCCAATCTAGGTAACATCATCAGTGCTCGTAAGGAGCAAACCCCACTCCTTATACTACTCCTCATACTACAGGTTCCTTAAATTGGTATTTCATTCAGCATTGCTCTTTTTTATTCAGTTGTTTCAAACTGTTTCAAAATAGCTTATAAGAGATTTGAAGATAGA
>NW_015390856.1:3246-4842 GCF_001527695.2 Protobothrops mucrosquamatus | reverse complement strand
ATTTGCTCGTGTGACCTCAAGATCTTTCAGTAGAGGATGACTTGAGATATGCGGTAGCCTGTTTTGAGGAATGCTGCTGCTTGACTTCTCTTTGGTAAAACTCTCTTGCCTAACAAAAGATGAAATTTCTTTTGTGGCTACAACTTGTTGTTCTGGTAGTCCCTGGTGTAATGACATAACCATTTTTCCATTTGAGTAAAGACAGGTATTGTTCATTCCTTTGGCAGCTGTCTTTCCATACTTGAAAGGAGGTTCTTCTTTGTCTATTTGAGGAGGAGGAGGTATGTTTGAAGTAAGCTTTGAAGGTACCCCAATCTCTTCTGCCTCATCACCCACATAGAAAGATGTTGACAGTGGATCACTTAGAGCTCTCAAGCCTGAAAGTCTTGGCATAGGACACTGAGAGATTCTAGACTTTGCACATTCAGCCTTTATTCGATCCTGTTCTAATATTTTGGTGCCATCTTGGCTTTTCCTACCTTTTTCCAAGTTGATACCATCATCAGATTTGCTGGCATCACTAAGGCTATCTGGATCCAAATCTTCCTGAGTTAACAACCGAATGTCAGAATCCACATATATTTCTTCCCTGGAATCATTACTAAAGTTCATTTGGGAAACTTCAGGAAAAGTCTCCTGACAAATTAAAATAGTTGGCGTTGGACTTTCCAATTTTTCACCAGGAGGGAGTTGAGGAAGAAGTCTTCTGGTCCGTGATGCCACTGAAATCTCAGATTCTCCCATTCTGGAACTGGAATCCTTTTCTGAAAAAGATAGGAAAAAAAGGAATTAAACTCAAAAGTTAGGATGTCTTGTTGTATGCAAAGATAGTGAGAGATGAGAGCTTTGTGTCGTCTTTGCCTTTCTTCTATTCTTAACTTTGTCCCTTCACTCATCACTCTCTATAGAGAAAAAAATGCCTTTCTCCTCCATGGAGCTTCTTGCCAAGATTTTAGAACTGATTTTCTAGAATTCTAAAATCTTCAGGACAGCTCCATAAATAAATTCAATCACATTCCATGAGGCGAAAAAAGGCATGAAAGAAGGGAACTGGCACAGAAAACTTGTTTTCATGTTTAGTGTTTTAATGCATGAAGAACAACTAAACTCTACTTTGAAGGTATTTCTTCTCTCCCTTTTCCAGAAATCTTTTGACATGAGTAAAATATGGCAGTATGAACAGGACATTTCATCAAATTCAAATTGTAGGATACAATATTTTTTAAGCTTAAGTTTTAAACTTCATCAAATGGATTCTATTGTATTTCAAGGCAACTTGTAATACCATTTATTATAGCATCTTTCTGAGCTACTTGATAGAACTAAGCATTGAAGTCATTGTACTGCAACATTTCCAATATTTCTTATCAGTTTGTGTACAGATAGTACGAAGTGAGTGAATCCACAGATAATGGACCTGTGAAGACTCACAGGTTTCTATGCTGTTTTTATGTAGTCTCATTGGGAAAGGTCCTCTGGAATGAAATGTTAATAGTGACATTCATCTCTACTATTTTATAAAATCTAACTCCAAATGGCTGGTTGATACTCTTTAATATTGCCTAAATGAGATGGTGAGATGGCAGAGATGAATAA
>NW_015390856.1:0-1219 GCF_001527695.2 Protobothrops mucrosquamatus | reverse complement strand
CCATCTTCATGTCTGTTACCTAAAAAATAGGAACACAGATCAGATTATTCTAGGATAAGGCATGCTTCCTTTCTATGTCAGTATGTCAGTACTGTCCCCCTGCCCCTTCCTTTAGACAGCATTAGACAACCCAGGACTTACTGGGTCCTCGTTTCAGAGAAATTTCCTTACCTAAACAGATAAAAAGAATTACCAGGGGCGGACAAAAAAGCAGTGGGAGTGAGAGTAACTTTCAACTGTCTTTAGGCTTCCCCACTGACTCTCCTTGTGAAAAGCACACAGGGATGTTAGACAACAGCGACCACAGGTGTGTAGTGGCATGGCAGTACTGAAGTGGCCACAACTTTATTAAAGTTCAATCCAATGGGATTTGAGACATATTATTTGAGGGAGTCCATCTGAGGCATGTTGATTCAAAAATTGTTATCCTGTGATACACCATTTCACCCAAATGAAAGTTACAAACAGACAAAACAGGAGAGTTTTAATAGTGTATATATTTGTCTATTAAGGGTTATCAATTACATTTACACAACACTAGGGATTTTAAACCATAGTTTTTTATTTAAAATATATACATTTTAGGTCTTAGACTTTTTTTTTGATGTAACTATTTGAAATTGTGACCTGAAAAGCCTCTTCCTTACAACCAACATATTACTTTAAAGAGATAAGTCAGCTGGTATGAAAAATATATTAAACCCAAGAAATACCTTGTTGACATTTTTTACTAGAAATTCCCTATAATGCAGGAATCCATAAAATGTGTAGTTTCTTATGTTTTCCCATTCAGATTATTTGTTAGGAGTCACCACAAATCCCTTGATTGTTTCTTAAAATCATGTTCCAAAGCGTACTTGGAACCTGCATTTACATTTTACTTCTCATGCTAGCTCAACTCTTTTCAGAAGGGAAAAGAGGTTTGAACCTATTTTATAACATAGTCTGGATTTCTACATAGTGTTCCTTCTCAATATCTTTAATTCCAAAATTTCCCCGGCTCTGAATGTTATTGTTTGATTTTTTACACGTTACAAACAAAGCATAGAGCATCAATTCCTTTAGTGAGAGGTTTACCTTTCAGAGTCTTCACGTGAACAGGGAGGTCACTTTTGGTACTGTATACATCATCTCCAGGAGACTGCCTTCTTATGAGACTTGGGTCATTGTGCACCAGCCAGTCGGCCACTTTACTCTCTGCAGAGATAATTTCCACATG
>NW_015390855.1:20103-39966 GCF_001527695.2 Protobothrops mucrosquamatus | reverse complement strand
CAACGCACAATTAGGAGCGGCAATACTTATATTTTCCATAGTGTTGTGTTCTGCTGTTACAGGGAACGCAGCGCCCATGGGTAACCTAGCCTCTCACTGATAAGGGATTAAGTAAATATGTTTTTTGCAGGACTAGAGACACTTGTATAAGTGAAGGGAATGGAGGATCAATAGTTCAAGACTGAAGCTGTAAACCATTTGAAAAACTGCTGTCATTCAGCTAAGGCTATAAAAACTTGTAAACTCCGATTGTTAGCTTATTAATACAGAGCAGTCGGAGTCGGGGAGTCGGAAGTACAAAAAACTGAGGAGTCGGAGTCGGAACATTCCACAGCCCTGCTTGCAAATAGGTTCCAGTTTTACTGCAAAAGTAGCCACTGGTAGAAAGGTCAATAAACGAGCTAAATATAGATGCCACAAAAAAAACCCTGATCAACCCCTTTGAGATTACACTGAAGCTCATTGATTCTGCAACTTTGTTTTGATAACTATCCAAGGCTGATTTTCATTGTCTAATATATCACTGATCAACAGATACTAAAACACGGGCATTTGTTGAAAGAGGTAACCTGCATATAGTTATAACTGGAACAGTAGTAAGCAGCTATTTATGGATTTTCCCCCTATTCGTGCAACTAATGAGAAGGGTCAACTTGCTGACAGTTCAGATTACAAGAGAGGAATATACAACTAAGTCACTATTACATATAAGCTATGGTTTCTTCCAGCTCATTAATATTATACATCAAAGAAGTATTGTGAAATATATGTAGTTTTAAGCTTAATGGTATAAATGGTATTTATATTAATGGCTTAATATTCTGATACAAAGTTACAGAATATAAGGAGGTAAAAATCTAAAGCTATAAAAGATTTCAAGTAAAGCTAAACCTGAACCTCTTCATGTGTGTGTGTGTGTGTGTATAATATAAATATGTATTACTTTGTTTCTGTCTTTAAGGTATGTTTCTATATACATATAAACATACTTTAAAGACAGAGATAAAATCATGTACATCACTAGCAATATCTGTCTCTTGCTTTTTCCCTTATGTTTTGATGCATAATTGTATTTACTGGTAAAACATGAGTAATGCACAGTCTGTTTAATATTCAGACTCATATATATAAAATTCTAACTTTGGAATCTGCATGTCTAGAAAGTATTTCTTCTAGCATTTAACATTCAATTGTTCATAAAATCACAGGCTGACTTTTGTGCAGGGAGGAAACAGAAAAAGACACATCACAATGTTTTAAAGGGTTATTTATGACACAAACCTGAAATATATTCAGATGTGCTAAGTTATAAAATAGGTATCAAAACATTCAGTTACACAAACATTCAGTTATTAACAAATTCATTCATTTCATTTGGAAGAACAAAGTCAGACAATATACAAAGCAGAAATTTAAATTTAGGACAACACAAATCTACTAACAGAAAAATATACAAACTCCAATTCGGAGTGTTTTCTTGGGCTGAACGTATACAAGCACCATTATTTACATAAGAATCTATAATTTAAACTTCAATTGTCAAAAGATTAGTATCTTACTCCAAAGATAGTAAACTGGGATTTTACACTGGATCTAAGTTTGGTTGTAATAATAATAGTTACCACGCAGTGGCAGATATTGCATGAACAAGGAATACAGTGAGTCTCAGGTGAATGAGAATCAATCCCAAAAATTAAGGTATGAAATTACAAACACATCACACTCTCCATATTCACTACAGTATTCAATAGTTGAACTGTTCTATGTAACTCAATGTACAAAGTCAAAATGCAAAATTTAAAAAAATGATGATACTCAATTCCTCATTCTTTTGAATCCTGAAGCAACATTGTCTCGACTATTAGGCAAGATTTTCAGTCTCTTCCATCCAAAATATATTTCCATGTTAATAAAAGAACAAGCCTTTTGTCAATATATAGACCACTGCAAATTTGCATGTACTTATAGAGATAATAGGAAGAGGGAGAGAAAATCAGAACCCCTGATTTACAGGTGGGCCCTTGGTGCTAAAATGGACTTCTTTAAAAAAGTGTACCGTCGGTCATTATAAATCCACTCTATTATCTGAAAAGGTGAACTCGTACCATTGCCTTATGCCTTAAGATGTTTTGAGTGAGCATGCTTTTAAGTATTACAAGGAGAATAGCCTTCTCCTACCCAAATATGCTTCCCAACTCTCAGAGGCTATACCAGGGGTCTTCAAACTTGGCCCTTTTATGACTTGTGGACTTCAACTCCCAGAATTCCTCAGCCAGGCATGCTGGCTGAGGAATTCTGGGAGTTGAAGTCCACAAATCATAAAAGGGCCAAGTTTGAAGAACCTTGTGCTATATTAACGGCCTCTGGAAACCAGCAACCAGTTGCAGTAGAAACTTACTCGTCCAAATGCCTGCGTATCAGTAAACGTTTTAACTAAACTTTACCTTTTTCCAAAGGATTTTTTTTTCTCCACAGAGTTTAATTATGACAGTCTTTTCAAGCAGCCTTCTGACAATTGTATTTGCCTGAAAAAAGATAATACCTGCCTTACTTGGAAAACTAAGTTGGTAAATATTTCAGAACACACTGTAGTTAGTCAAGTCAGCTGTGTTTAAGTTAGTACTGTTTAACAAGATTGGAAGAATAGTGTAAAAAAACAATCTGTCACTTTCTGTTCAGGTGATTTTTAACGCCCCCACCCAATTATTTCTAAAGTTTCCTGGGAAAAACTGGGATGGCATCCTACACTGTCAAAATCCATAAAGAAATGCAACATGCCACATTTTTTGTTGTGAGCAATAGTTAAGCTACTGAACATTATATCAAGAAATGCTACAATTAGGATTTGACTGGTATTAATACAATGAGGTGCATTAATTTCCAAGCCATGATTAGAAAGCCATTCTCAACTGAGTTGGCTCAGACTTCAATAACAAGCTGACTTTGGATTAAAAATATTTTTCCAACTAGTGTTCGTTCATGCATAAGTGCAAGAAGGTCAGGGAGATAAATCAAACCTCTTCATGCTAAATAATGCGTTCTTGGGTTTTTCTATTCTTCTCTCCCTTCGTTCCAGATGTTTCTAACCCCCTTTGCAACTTTCCATTCCAAAGCCTATGTATTCCCAAATTAAAATTTGTGGCAATCTAGGTACTAAAAGCCCTCTATTTTAATGAGAAGCTCAGTTTCTACAGCCCAGAATTGTTGACTCTACCATTTAAGATTCAACCAGGCATGTGGCTGCATTTTTAAGTGCCTTTGTTAAACAGCAATCACCATCATAAAACAGCTTATCAGAGAAATTTTTTTCTCTAAACTTCTCCCAAGTGTGCTTTGTACGTTGTCATAATGGTAGCAGTGCACCTGTGCTTAAAAATGTGATTTTACACCTGCAGTAGTACATTCCAAACTGATGCACCTTAACTGCCCTCTTATTTTGCAAGATCTTTCTCTTTTTTCTCTCTCACTGAAACTGGCCAAAGTTACACTAAAAAAAGTGGACATTAATCACAATACCCAAATAGTAATTTTGTTCACTGGCAAATGTCACACATATACACAAACACTTGGATTTATATCACAATATTGCTTAGGAAAAAAAAAACCTGACAGCCACTGACTCTTCTTGTAGAAAGAAGAAAATTCATATTTTAGCATCTAAATCAATGTATTGTCCAAGTGTATAAAAACCACATCTACCCAGCACATTACTTAGACATTGGCGTTTATCAGATTTTGGCGGTTTGAATGTGCCTTTAAAAATCAGGTTCGTGAGGAACATCACAGTGACAAAGAACTTGGAAGAACCTTTTTTTTTTAAAAGGAAAATGTTTTACAGAAGTTAGATATGCTGAGTTTCATTGGCTTAATATAGGTAATGACAACAGTACTGCCTGAGACATTTACATGTCAGTAGCACAGGAAAGACAATATATGAACACCTTGTTATAAATAAAACAGTTATTACTTTCAGGCTACAGAAAGCAGTAACAGAAAGATATAAGTCCTGGAAGCCACGTCAAAATTACTGCCGTGAAATCAATGGTTTCACTCAAAACTCTGAGGGACACTTTAAAATGAAGACAGTTTTGCTACCAGCTCCTTGTTCAACAAGTGCAATATTTCAACAATATGTTTCAGTGAAAAACGAAACGAAACTGAATAATCAACATGGACAACCTTCCCAGAAATGATAGTGCAGATACATACGGTGGATATTTTTTTTCCCTTACAGCACAAGTAAATAAAGGCAAAAGGATAAATTGCTGCTTAAGTTCAGAATTTGCCACTAAGTAACAAAACTTTCAAAACGAGAAAGAGAAAAAGAGAGACTGGTACCAGCCCAGCCTTAGGCACGTCCTTTTTCTTCCCCTCCCCAAGTTTTTATGGTTCAAAATGTAGGAGAATATTCACACGTACTAATTAAAGGAATGGAAGTGATGTTCTTTTAAGTTTGAAGAAGAGGGGAAAAAAAGAGAGTAAGGAAATGATAAAGGAGCGAAGCCAGGCAGGAAGAAGAGATTGTTTCCAAAAAACAAAGTTAAATGAAGGATAATCAGCAACTTTAGTGGCAACTGGACGCAAATTATTTGTGCTTTAGTTTCTCAAAAAAAAATCCCCCACTTCTGCCACTTCTCACACGTGAGTTCTGTATTGTCTTTTCCACTTTGGAAGTTCCATGAAAATCCCACCATCGACTCCCTGTCAGGAATATTCTTAACACAGTTTAATCCTGTCGCTTAGGAGAAGCCGGGTGTCAGTCCCCAAATCCACCTAAGGATTGGTGCTTTTGTTATAATGTAGCTTTGACTAGGACTGTTGTGAGAGACGACGGAAGTGAGGTAACACCTGGTTATCTGGAAGGTAAAGAGCTAATTCCAAAGCCACCAGAACAGTAAATTCAAATCCAATGAGATCTCGTCTGTTGAATCGGAATCGTTCTTCCAACTTCTGTAAAGGCAGAAAATAAAGAAAATAAATACAAACCAGAATTGTTCTTGCTAGGACTATTTGGACTTAATTATGGAAAAGAAAACAAATACTTAATATTACATGTATTGACAGCCGCGAGAATAGCATTTGCCCAATTTGGGAAAAATGAAAACTTACCATCTGACCAGATTATAATCACGAAAATTTTAGAATATGCAGAAATGGATAGACTAACGTTAGAGATTAAAGAGAAAGAAGACTCAGTATATTTTAAAACATGGGAAAAATTTTATCAATGGTTAACAATACGATCTAGCGAGAAAGGAATGTGAAATTTAATAGGCTGAATGATATTTACTGATTAACTATTACTCTCAAGATTATTGTTACTTTTGGTGATTATAAATTGTTTAGTATTATTATTATTATTTTAGTATTATTATTATTATTATTTCATTCCATACAGCATTAACCTTGTGAACTCTCAAGCTTCCTCCTTCCGTTATATATTCAAGATGGACAATATTTAATATTTATTGCTACGTATATGTAGGGATGTGGGTCTGTACATATGTTGTTCATAGTATGTTTAAGTGTGTGTCATGTATGTGTTTCACTTTGAAAGCGGGCAACTGAATTTCATTTTTGATGTGTGCCATTGTGCCCACAGTATAAAAATGACAATAAAGGTTATCTTATCTATCATCTTATCTTATCTTATCTTATCTTATCTTATCTTATCTTATCTTATCTATTGTTACTTAATATTTGTACCGGACGATAGTCTGCTTGCTAAAGCGTTGAATGATTGTTGGGGGTAACCCCACTATTGTACCTACCCTAACCCTATTCCTCAACCCTACCCAATACCCATACCGACCCTATCCTTTCCTTATAAAATCTAATAAAACATTTTTTTAAAAAGAAAATAAATACAGCACCAGGTCTGTGGCAATTCTCAGTCATGACTGTCCCAAAGACGCTTTTTCAAAAGGCAACCGAACTTTCCTTGTTTTTTCGTCAAAGACGTTTCGCTTCTCGCCCAAGAAGCTTCTTCAGTTCTGAACCGAAGGAAGTTCTTGGATGAGAAGCAACCCGTCTTCAAGGAAAAACAAGAAAGTCCTGTTGCCTTTTGAAGAAGCATCTTTGGGACAAATACGGCACCATGTTTTGTATCATGGATTGTAGCGGTCTCCCTATTTTAACTGTCTGATATATAAAACCAGAGTTATTTTGGTGATTACATACAGATAGTCGACTTACAACCATTCATTTAGCGATTATTTGAAGTTACAATGGCACTGAAAAAAGTGAATTATAACCGTTTGTCACTCTTTGTGACAAGCCCGTAGTCACAGGATTGAAATTCGGGCGCTTGGCAACTGTGTTTCGGATACACTATAAGTAGTTCTTTAGGAGCAGGTATTTATTTTCTGTATGGAGAAGCACTGAAGTGTATAAATGTACACCACTAACATCAGGGTGAGTAATTTTTCAAGGACAAGAGAGGGCAACTGAGTAGCTGGGGCTGTAAGCGATATCACTAGAAGGATGGATGTCAATAGAAGGGGTGGGCCGGGACTGGCCCTTGTAAATGTTTTAAAGGATAGGAAAGGCTGAAGGAAGATTTCTGGAGATAAACTGTTCCATTTTGACCTTTAAAAATCCCACATTACTGAGTGCTCTCTCTCTCTCTCTCTCCCTCTCTCCCTCTCTCTCTCTCTCCCCCTCTCCCCCTCTCCCAGAGAAAGAAAATCTTATTTTTCCCAGGGAAGAAAAATAATAATTCTTTTGTTATATAGGATAACTCTGTCTGTGCATTAGAACAGAGGTCTCCAAACTTGGCAAATTTAAGACTTGAGGACTTCAACTCCCAGAATTCCTCAGCCAGCTATTCTCTCTCTCTCTCCCTCTCGCCCCCCCCTCTCTCATGTGTGCGTGTTTGTGTGCGTGTATAAAATTGGAAATTGGAGCAGTTTATCTCCTCCTTACCCAGGGGTGAGGATTAACATTTTGCCACCGAATTTCAATGGACCCATTTCCATGTAGTCCAGGGGTAGTCAACCTTGGCTCTTTTATGACTCGTGGACTTCAACTCCCAGAATTCCTAAGCCAGCTGTGCTGGCTCAGGAATTCTGGGAGTTGAAGTCCACGAGTCATAAAAGAGCCAAGGTTGACTACCCCTGATGTAGTCTGTGGACTCCCATTTCTGACTTGTGCAGTATTCCGAAAAGCCACAGCCTGAAGGCCAGACAGATTTAGCAGCTCGGTGAGAGGCACACCAAATGGTTACATAATTTGACAGCAGACAATGACTTGGTCTTCTGCAGAACTGAACATTTTTGCAATTGCGATATAGTGCTGATGTCTGTGGCAAGGAAAGCTAGAACTAATTACATGGCTTCAGGAGGATGACAGACCCTGGTGCTATTTTGTGGTAAAGAATCAAACTGCCTAAGAATTGTAGGTGCTTGGCCCATCAACAATGATTTATTTAAGGTAAGTGGAGTGTAGCAATACATTGAGGGGCAACAAAGAGATAGCTTCAATCGCTGCTCATTTATTTGAGACTAAGGATATATATATATATATTCAGTATATATATTCAGTTTAATTACCTATATATATATATATATATATATATATATATATATATATATATATATATATATATATATATATATATATATATATATATATNCAACGCACAATTAGGAGCGGCAATACTTATATTTTCCATAGTGTTGTGTTCTGCTGTTACAGGGAACGCAGCGCCCATGGGTAACCTAGCCTCTCACTGATAAGGGATTAAGTAAATATGTTTTTTGCAGGACTAGAGACACTTGTATAAGTGAAGGGAATGGAGGATCAATAGTTCAAGACTGAAGCTGTAAACCATTGGAAAAACTGCTGTCATTCAGCTAAGGCTATAAAAACTTGTAAACTCCGATTGTTAGCTTATTAATACAGAGCAGTCGGAGTCGGGGAGTCGGAAGTACAAAAAACTGAGGAGTCGGAGTCGGAACATTCCACAGCCCTGCTTGCAAATAGGTTCCAGTTTTACTGCAAAAGTAGCCACTGGTAGAAAGGTCAATAAACGAGCTAAATATAGATGCCACAAAAAAAACCCTGATCAACCCCTTTGAGATTACACTGAAGCTCATTGATTCTGCAACTTTGTTTTGATAACTATCCAAGGCTGATTTTCATTGTCTAATATATCACTGATCAACAGATACTAAAACACGGGCATTTGTTGAAAGAGGTAACCTGCATATAGTTATAATTGGAACAGTAGTAAGCAGCTATTTATGGATTTTCCCCCTATTCGTGCAACTAATGAGAAGGGTCAACTTGCTGACAGTTCAGATTACAAGAGAGGAATATACAACTAAGTCACTATTACATATAAGCTATGTTTTCTTCCAGCTCATTAATATTATACATCAAAGAAGTATTGTGAAATATATGTAGTTTTAAGCTTAATGGTATAAATGGTATTTATATTAATGGCTTAATATTCTGATACAAAGTTATAGAATATAAGGAGGTAAAAATCTAAAGCTATAAAAGATTTCAAGTAAAGCTAAACCTGAACCTCTTCATATGTGTGTGTGTGTGTGTATAATATAAATATGTATTACTTTGTTTCTGTCTTTAAGGTATGTTTATATATACATATAAACATACTTTAAAGACAGAGATAAAATCATGTACATCACTAGCAATATCTGTCTCTTGCTTTTTCCCTTATGTTTTGATGCATAATTGTATTTACTGATAAAACATGAGTAATGCACAATCTGTTTAATATTCAGACTCATATATATAAAATTCTAACTTTGGAATCTGCATGTCTAGAAAGTATTTCTTCTAGCATTTAACATTCAGTTGTTCATAAAATCACAGGCTGACTTGTGCAAGGAGGAAACAGAAAAAGACACATCACAATGTTTTAAAGGGTTATTTATGACACACCTGAAATATATTCAGATGTGCTAAGTTATAAAATAGGTATCAAAACATTCAGTTACACAAACATTCAGTTATTAACAAATTCATTCATTTCATTTGGAAGAACAAAGTCAGACAATATACAAAGCAGAAATTTAAATTTAGGACAACACAAATCTACTAACAGAAAAATATACAAACTCCAATTCGGAGTGTTTTCTTGGGCTGAACGTATACAAGCACCATTATTTACATAAGAATCTATAATTTAAACTTCAATTGTCAAAAGATTAGCATCTTACTCCAAAGATAGTAAACTGGGATTTTACACTGGATCTAAGTTTGGTTGTAATAATAATAGTTACCACGCAGTGGCAGATATTGCATGAACAAGGAATCAACCCCAAAAATTAAGGTATGAAATTACAAACACATCACACTCTCCATATTCACTACAGTATTCAATAGTTGAACTGTTCTATGTAACTCAATGTACAAAGTCAAAATGCAAAATTAAAAAAAAAATGATGATACTCAATTCCTCATTCTTTTGAATCCTGAAGCAACATTGTCTCGACTATTAGGCAAGATTTTCAGTCTCTTCCATCCAAAATATATTTCCATTTTAATAAAAGACCAGAACAAGCCTTTTGTCAATATATAGACCACTGCAAATTTGCAAGATAATTGGAAGAGGGAGAGAAAATCAGAATCCCTGATTTACAGGTGGGTCGTTGGTGCTAAAATAGACTTCTTTAAAAAATTGTACCATCGGTCATTATAAATCCACTCTATTATCTGAAAAGGTGAACTCGTACCATTGCCTTATGCCTTAAGATGTTTTGAGTGAGCATGCTTTTAAGTATTACAAGGAGAATAGCCTTCTCCTACCCAAATATGCTTCCCAACTCTCAGAGGCTATACCAGGGGTCTTCAAACTTGGCCCTTTTATGACTTGTGGACTTCAACTCCCAGAATTCCTCAGCCAGGCATGCTGGCTGAGGAATTCTGGGAGTTGAAGTCCACAAATCATAAAAGGGCCAAGTTTGAAGAACCCTGTGTTATATTAACGGCCTCTGGAAACCAGCAACCAGTTGCAGTAGAAACTTACTCGTCCAAATGCCTGCGTATCAGTAAACGTTTTAACTAAACTTTACGTTTTCCCAAAGGATTTTTTTTTTCTCCACAGAGTTTAATTATGACAGTCTTTTCAAGCAGCCTTCTGACAATTGTATTTGCCTGAAAAAAAGATAATACCTGCCTTACTTGGAAAACTAAGTTGGTAAATATTTCAGAACACACTGTAGTTAGTCAAGTCAGCTGTGTTTAAGTTAGTACTGTTTAACAAGATTGGAAGAATAGTGTAAAAAAACTATCTGTCACTTTCTGTTCAGGTGATTTTTAACGCCCCCACCCAATTATTTCTAAAGTTTCCTGGGAAAAACTGAGATGGCATCCTACACTGTCAAAATCCATAAAGAAATGCAACATGCCACATTTTTTGTTGTGAGCAATAGTTAAGCTACTGAACATTATATCAAGAAATGCTACAATTAGGATTTGACTGGTATTAATACAATGAGGTGCATTAATTTCCAAGCCATGATTAGAAAGCCATTCTCAACTGAGTTGGCTCAGACTTCAATAACAAGCTGACTTTGGATTAAAAATATTTTTCCAACTAGTGTTCGTTCATGCATAAGTGCAAGAAGGTCAGGGAGATAAATCAAACCTCTTCATGCTAAATAATGCGTTCTTGGGTTTTTCTATTCTTCTCTCCCTTCGTTCCAGATGTTTCTAACCCCCTTTGCAACTTTCCATCCCAAAGCCTATGTATTCCCAAATTAAAATTTGTGGCAATCTAGGTACTAAAAGCCCTCTATTTTAATGAGAAGCTCAGTTTCTACAGCCCAGAATCGTTGACTCTACCATTTAAGATTCAACCAGGCATGTGGGTGTATTTTTAAGTGCCTTTGTTAAACAGCAATCACCATCATAAAACAGCTTATCAGGGAAATTTTTTTCTCTAAACTTCTCCCAAGTGTGCTTTGTACGTTGTCATAATGGTAGCAGTGCACCTGTGCTTAAAAATGTGATTTTACACCTGCAGTAGTACATTCCAAACTGATGCACCTTAACTGCCCTCTTATTTTGCAAGATCTTTCTCTTTTTTCTCTCTCACTGAAACTGGCCAAAGTTACACTAAAAAAAGTAAGAGTGTGGACATTAATCACAATACCCAAATAGTAATTTTGTTCACTGGCAAATGTCACACATATACACAAACACTTGGATTTATATCACAATATTGCTTAGGAAAAAAAAAACCTGACAGCCACTGACTCTTCTTGTAGAAAGAAGAAAATTCATATTTTAGCATCTAAATCAATGTATTGTCCAAGTGTATAAAAACCACATCTACCCAGCACATTACTTAGACATTGGCGTTTATCAGATTTTGGCGGTTTGAATGTGCCTTTAAAAATCGGGTTCGTGAGGAACATCACAGTGACAAAGAACTTGGAAGAACCTCTTTTTTTTTTTTAAAGGAAAATGTTTTACAGAAGTTAGATATGCTGAGTTTCATTGGCTTAATATAGGTAATGACAACAGTACTGCCTGAGACATTTACATGTCAGTAGCACAGGAAAGACAATATATGAACACCTTGTTATAAATAAAACAGTTATTACTTTCAGGCTACAGAAAGCAGTAACAGAAAGATATAAGTCCTGGAAGCCACGTCAAAATTACTGCTGTGAAATCAATGGTTTCACTCAAAACTCTGAGGGACACTTTAAAATGAAGACAGTTTTGCTACCAGCTCCTTGTTCAACAAGTGCAATATTTCAACAATATGTTTCAGTGAAAAACGAAACGAAACTGAATAATCAACATGGACAACCTTCCCAGAAATGATAGTGCAGATACATACGATGGATATTTTTTTCCCCCTTACAGCACAAGTAAATAAAGGCAAAAGGATAAATTGCTGCTTAAGTTCAGAATTTGCCACTAAGTAACAAAACTTTCAAAACAAGAAAGAGAAAAAGAGAGACTGGTACCAGCCCAGCCTTAGGCACGTCCTTTTTCTTCCCCTCCCCAAGTTTTTATGGTTCGAAACGTAGGAGAATATTCACACGCACTAATTAAAGGAATGGAAGTGATGTTCTTTTAAGTTTGAAGAAGAGGGGAAAAAAAGAGAGTAAGGAAATGATAAAGGAGCGAAGCCAGGCAGGAAGAAGAGATTGTTTCCAAAAAACAAAGTTAAATGAAGGATAATCAGCAACTTTAGTGGCAACTGGACGCAAATTATTTGTGCTTTAGTTTCTCAAAAAAAAATCCCCCACTTCTGCCACTTCTCACACGTGAGTTCTGTATTGTCTTTTCCACTTTGGAAGTTCCATGAAAATCCCACCATCGACTCCCTGTCAGGAATAGTCTTAACACAGTTTAATCCTGTCGCTTAGGAGAAGCCGGGTGTCAGTCCCCAAATCCACCTAAGGATTGGTGCTTTTGTTATAATGTAGCTTTGACTAGGACTGTTGTGAGAGACGACGGAAGTGAGGTAACACCTGGTTATCTGGAAGGTAAAGAGCTAATTCCAAAGCCACCAGAACAGTAAATTCAAATCCAATGAGATCTCGTCTGTTGAATCGGAATCGTTCTTCCAACTTCTGTAAAGGCAGAAAATAAAGAAAATAAATACAAACCAGAATTGTTCTTGCTAGGACTATTTGGACTTAATTATGGAAAAGAAAACGAATACTTAATATTACATGTATTGACAGCCGCGAGAATAGCATTTGCCCAATTTGGGAAAAATGAAAACTTACCATCTGACCAGATTATAATCACGAAAATTTTAGAATATGCAGAAATGGATAGACTAACGTTAGAGATTAAAGAGAAAGAAGACTCAGTATATTTTAAAACATGGGAAAATTTTTATCAATGGTTAACAATACGATCTAGCGAGAAAGGAATGTGAAATTTAATAGGCTGAATGATATTTACTGATTAACTATTACTCTCATGATTATTGTTACTTTTGGTGATTATAATTGTTTAGTATTATTATTATTTTAGTATTATTATTATTATTTCATTCCATACAGCATTAATCTTGCGAACTCTCAAGCTTCCTCCTTCCGTTATATATTCAAGATGGACAATATTTAATATTTATTGCTACGTATATGTAGGGATGTGGGTCTATACATACTGTATGTTGTTCATAGTATGTTTAAGTGTGTGTTATGTATGTGTTTCACTTTGAAAGCGGGCAACTGAATTTCATTTTTGATGTGTGCCATTGTGCCCACAGTATAAAAATGGCAATAAAGGTTATCTTATCTTATCATCTTATCTTATCTTATCTTATCTTATCTATCTTATCTTATCTTATCTTATCTTATCTATTGTTACTTAATATTTGTACCGGACGATAGTCTGCTTGCTAAAGCGTTGAATGATTGTTGGGGGTAACCCCACTATTGTACCTACCCTAACCCTATTCCTCAACCCTACCCAATACCCATACCGACCCTATCCTTTTCCTTATAAAATCTAATAAAACATTTTTTTTTAAAGAAAATAAATACAGCACCAGATCTGTGGGGATTCTCAGTCATGGCTGTCCCAGAGACGCTTTTTCAAAGGCAACCAAACTTTTCTTTTTTTCCCGTCAAAGACGTTTTGCTTCTCGCCCAAGAAGCTTCTTCAGTTCTGAGCCGAAGGAAGTTCTTGGATGAGAAGCAACCCGTCTTCAAGGAAAAACAAGAAAGTCCTGTTGCCTTTTGAAGAAGCATCTTTGGGACAAATACGGCACCATGTTTTGTATCATTGATTGTAGTGGTCTCCGTATTTTAACTGTCTGATATATAAAACCAGAGCTATTTTGGTGATTACATACAGATAGTCGACTTACAACCATTCATTTAGCGACTATTTGAAGTTACAATGGCACTGAAAAAAGTGAATTATAACCGCTTGTCACTCTTGTGACAATCCCGTAGTCACAGGATTGAAATTTGGGCGCTTGGCAACTGTGTTTCGGATACACTATAGTAGTTCTTTAGGAGCAGGTATTTATTTTCTGTATGGAGAAGCACCGAAGTGTATAAATGTACACCACTAACATCAGGGTGAGTAATTTTTCAAGGACAAGAGAGGGCAACTGACTAGCTGGGGGACTGTAAGCGATATCACTAGAAGGATGGATGTCAGTAGAAGGGGTGGGACTGGCCCTTGTAAATGTTTTAAAGGATAGGAAAGAGTGAAGGAAGATTTCTGGAGATAAACTGTTCCATTTTGACCTTTAAAAATCCCACTCATCCAGCAGAGCCAAACTAACATATCATGAACATTTAGTGAAAAAGGAGAAACATTTTGGTGATCTGATTTCTAGTCATTACTGAATGCTCTCTCTCTCTCTCTCTCTCTCTCTCTCTCTCTCTCTCTCTCTCTCTCTCTCTCTCTCTCTCTCTCTCTCTCTCTCTCTCTCTCCCTCCCTCCCTCCCTCTCTCTCTCTCTCTCTCTCTCTCTCTCTCCCTCTCCCTCTCCCTCTCCCAGAGAAAGAAAATCTTATTTTTCCCAAGGAAGAAAAATAATAATTCTTTTGCTATATAGAAAACTCTGTGCATTATAACAGGGGTCTCCAAACTTGGCAAATTTAAGACTTGAGGACTTCAACTCCCAGAATTCCTCAGCCAGCTATTATCTCTCTCTCTCCCCCTCACCCCCCCTCTCTCTCATGTGTGCGCATTTGTGTGCGTGTATAAAGTTGGAAATTGGAGCACTTTATCTCCTCCTTACCCAGGGGTGAGGATTAACATTTTGCCATCGAATTTCAATGGACCCATTTCCATGTAGTCCAGGGGTAGTCAACCTTGGCTCTTTTATGACTCGTGGAATTCTGGGAATTGAAGTCCACGAGTCATAAAAGAGCCAAGGTTGACTACCCCTGATGTAGTCTGTGGACTCCCATTTCTGACTTGTGCAGTATTCTGAAAAGCCACAGCCTGAAGGCCAGACAGATTTAGCAGCTCGGTGAGAGGCACACCAAATGGTTACATAATTCGACAGTAGACAATGACTTGTTCTTCTGCAGAACTGAACAGTTTTTTGCAATTGCGATATAGTGCTGATGTCTGTGGCAAGGAAAGCTAGAACTAATTACATGGCTTCAGGAGGATGACAGACCCTGGTGCTATTTTCTGGTAAAGAATCAAACTGCCTAAGAATTGTAGGTACTTGGCCCAGCAACAATGATTTATTTAAGGTAAGTGGAGTGTAGCAATACATTGAGGGGCAACAAAGAGATAGCTTCAATCGCTGCTCATTTATTTGAGACTAAGGAGCAGGGCTTATTATCAGAAGGCATGAATAGAACTAGGATGCATATATATATATATATATATAACTGCTTTTCCCATTGATTGACTTTGTGCCCTGAGGATGTCGGAAGGATCCGACGAAAGCTTGGCCCCTATGATTGTATGCTTTTAAAAGTTTTTAAAGGTTTTTTTTACTAAACTTTTAATTGTCTTATACTCTCCTGGTGTTCGCATTTTTATTGACAAAGAATAGAAAAATAAATTGCTTGATGCCATTACCAGCAAGATAACAGGGAGGAAAATTAAAAACTGATGCATATGAACAAATGGATCTGCTTTAGGGAAATTCAAATTATTTTGCCAATAACCAAGGAGACCCAGTCCCAGTACAATTCAAATTTAGTATCATGTCCCATTCCAAACTAACACAATCATTTGGCTGATGAACCTTTAAGTAGACAATTTGGGGCTGGTGTTGCAGAGACAACATTATTACTATTATTTTCATCACAATCCTGACATCCAAATGGTAGCTTTAAAGCACTGCCAACAGTTCCACCCTGCATCTTTCTAATTTTCTCATGCATTTACACTGACAACCCAGGTGCAGGGTATTCTTACCACACAACTAATTTTGGACTTCGAGTCTCTGTCAAAATGTATATATTTCCATTCGATGTTATTTGCAAGTCTGCAAAGATTTATGTATGAAGTGTAGGGAAAAAATATTTGAGAACTTTAGCGTTTTCAAAGAGGTGGAGATCCTGGAAGAAGCAACCTGGAGTTAAGGAAAAACTTCCTAACAGTGAGGACAATTAACCAGTGGAACAGCTTGCCTCCAGAAACTGTGGGGGCTCCATCACTGGAGGTTTTTAAGAAGAGATTGGACAGTCACTTGTTTGAGATGGTATAGGTCAGTGGTGGCGAACCTATGGCACGGGTGCCAGAGGCGGCACTCAGAGCCCTCTCTGTGGGCATGCGTGCCGTTGCCCCAGTCCTAGGCCTTCATCTTGGTTTTATAAAACCTTTTCACTTTAGGCCTCTGCCGGCGTGTGCAAAAAAAAAAGGTTCAATCAATCAGTCAATTTCAACTTCTCGCGAGAAAAAAAAAGATCTTGCAAAGTTGTAATTGATTGATTGAACTTTTTAGTCCCCCCAGTCTGCCGTTAACACCGCAGCCACACCCACCCAATGGGCCAAACCCACCCAATGGGCCACACCCATCCGGCACCCGACAATGCATAAGTGGATTTTGGGTTGCAGTTTGGGCACTCGGTCTCTAAAAGGTTAGCCATCACTGGTATAGGTTCTCCTGCTAGAGCGGGGGCTGGACTAGAAGACCTCCAAGGTCCCTTCCAGCTTCTATTCTATTCTATTCTATTCTATTCTATTCTATTCTGTTCTATTCTATTCTATTCTATTCTATTCTATTTCTATTTCTATTCTACTCTATTTCTATTCTACTCTATTTCTATTCTACTCTACTCTATTATTCTATTCCATTCCATTCCAATTTCTATTTCTATTTTCCAGTTGTACTTACATCAATTAGGTGTTTGACTTCGTGTTTCCTGAGATCACTGCTAATCTTAGCTGCGAGCAGCACACAAGCACCGGCACACAGTTTCCGGTTCTGTTTGTTGAGCTTGCCTTGAAGGACGAGCTTCTCAAAGTAGACATAAGCCATGGACACAGTAATTGGCTCCAGGTTGCACTCCATACTCAGGGTCCGCATTTCTCTCTTTAAACTGCAAGGGAGAAGAAAATGAAAAAAAAGTTCATTTTTTCTAGGTGGATGAGAGACACTTCAGAACTAGGTGAAATGTGTATGTTTTAAAGGTAAAGGCTTCCCCTGCCCAGTCGTGTCCAACTCTAGGGATGGTGCTCATCTCCTGTTTTTTGGCTGAGGGAGCACATGTTGTCCAAAGGCATTTTCTGTTGTCGTGTGGCCAGCATGACAATATGCTGAGGTGCACAGAATGTTGTTATCTTCCCACCAACGTGGTACCTATTTATCTACTCGCGTTTGCATGCTTTCAAACTGCTAGGTGGGCAGAAGCTGGGGCAGGAACGAGAGCTCACCCCGTCGTGCAGCGCTCGGGCCTTGAACCCAGGCTGACAGCTTCCCCGCTGACAAATTCAGCATCTTTAACCACTGAGCCATCGCGCCCACATGTATGTTTTAGAACGGTCCTTTTCATTAAGAGGCAGAGGAAGGAGAGTTCTCTGATCTTTGGGGCTTCAGGAAGTAGCAATTGAACCCCATATATAGCAGGAGAGAGATTATGGGATCAATCAAAAAAACATAGCTAAGGGGCAATCCCCACAGAAGATCGTTCAATCAGAAGAAAATCAGAAAAAGGAGCAATTATCTGACTTCTTTCCTATACATTAGAACCGAATTGTGCAATTTCTTGTAGAATCAGAAGTTGTTGTTAGTTGCGAAGCCGTGTCCGACCCATCGCGACCCCATGGACGTCTTCCTGTCCTCTACCATCTTCTGGAGTCCACTTAAGCTCACGCCTACTGCATCAGTGACTCCATCCAGCCACCTCCTTCTCTGTCGTCCCCTTCTTCTATTGCCCTCCATCTTTCCCAGCATTAGGCTCTTCTCCAGTGAGTCACTCACTGGAGAAGAATCAGAAGTATCAACTACCAATTCTGTATGACAAGGAAATATGGAACATTATAAGCCTGTGAGATGTTACTACAGGTAGTCTTCGGTTTATGACCAGAATGGAGCTTGTGGTCATGTGACTGACCCAATTTTACAAGCTTTTTGGCAGTCGTGACCCCAAGAAGGACAGCTGTTGGGATTTCAGAACTGGTCACAAGTATCTTCGGGGGGAAACTATCATAACTTTAAATGGTTGCCAAGTGACAAGTTGTAAGTCAAGCACTACCTGTATAATTAGAAGAGAATGAAAGAACTACAATGAAGCAGATATTTTTTTTAGCATGCTTCTATTTCATGACAGCAACTTTGATTCAGGTTTACACAGAATTTATTCAGTGCCCTTTCAATCTGATATTCAGAGAAAAGCGAACTAAATTAGATCTATATCCTAGAGCGGGGTAGGCAACCTTGGCTCTTTTATGACTCGTGGACTTCAACTCCCAGAATTCCTGAGCCAGCATGGCTCAGCTTGGAAACCTCTCCCTTTCCCCTCAGCATGGCTGGTTCAGGAATTCTGGGAGTTGAAGTCCACGAGTCGTAAAAGAGCCAAGGTTGCCTACCCCTGTCCTAGAGAGAGATGGATCAAGTGGTAAAAAACAGAACTATGGAAAAGCTTGAGCGTTTCAAGCTCAAAATGTTGAGTTTAGATTATTGTTTGAAAACGGCTATTCTAATGTCAGGGCAAGTGCTTCATCTTTACTAGAATGATTCCAAACCGGTTCCATTTTTATGTCAAGTTCCCGACATTTTAGTTCAAGCTGAAACTGTACTAGACACACTCTGCGAGGTTGAAATACTCTGGTTTCAATTGAAATGTTTCAAATTTTAATATGTTTCACATTTCTAGTCAAGAATTGTACAGAACAGAAGCACTGTTGGGAACAAAAGCATTCAAACTATGCTAGAGGATTGATTGCTCATGGTTGATTTGTATGTACAATAGAAGATGCAAAAACCTGGGTATGAAACAAGCTAAGAACAAATTTTTCCCCAGTATCATCTTCTAACTAAAAGTAAACCAAATAGATAAGGTTCCTACTTCATTGTCCGAAATGGTATAGAGTTTCCTGCCTGAGCAGGGGGTTGGATTAGATGACCTCCAAGGTCCCTTCCAACTTTATTATTATTATTATAATTAAATCTGTGCTTAGGCCAGTGTTTCTCAACTTCAGCAACTTTAAGCTGGCTGGGGAATTCTAGGAGTGGAAGTCCACACATCTTAAAGTTGCTGAAGTTGAGAAACATCGGTTTAGACCAGGGGTAGGCAACCTTGGCTCTTTTATGACTCGTGGACTTCAACTCCCAGAATTCCTGAGCCAGCCATAAAAGAGTCAAGGTTGCCTATCCCCGGTTTAGAGTATATCACAGCTAGATATTCATAACAGAATGAAAACCCCCAATTCCTAACATAATTAGCATAAAAAACAAGAAAATAATATTTCCTCACCTCCTGATATGTTACACTGCTATAATTATTACCTATGACTATGTTGTCATAGACTATATTTTGGGATGGAGCATATCTCAGAATAGTCAAATCTGCAATGTTATATGTACTTCCTCATATTTATTAATACTTAATAAATAATAATAATAATAATAATAATAATAATAATAATAATAATAATAATAATAATAATAATAATAATAATAATAATAAAAAGTTGGAAGGGACCTTGGAGGTCATCTAGTCCAAGCCCCTGCTCAGGCAGGAAACCCTATACCATTTCAGATTGTGCTGTCAATATTTACAGATAAAGCCTCTCCTTGGTTTACGGAGGAGCTGAGAGAGATGAAACGCCGGAAAAGACGCCTAGAGAGCAGTTGGAGGGCTAGCCGAACCGAATCCGACCGAACACAGGTAAGGATACATGTTAGATCCTACCTTGTGGCGATGAGGGTGGCGAGGTCTAATTACTATTCCACCCTCATTGCGTCATCAGATAATCGCCCGGCCTCCCT
>NW_015390855.1:13751-18756 GCF_001527695.2 Protobothrops mucrosquamatus | reverse complement strand
ATTATTATTATTATTATTATTATAAATCTGGATAGAAAGAAGCCTGTTCCAAAGACAGGACTGACACACAAAGTGATTTTCACATGTCCCAAACAGTTTTTTACCTTCTGATTTTGCTTAGCGTGAGTTTGATGTGAGGAAATTTTTCTTTAAACGTTTCATTCATATCCTTTTTAAGATCTGAGGGTTTTACGTATTCAATCACGGTGGTCTGAAATAAAAAAAAAAGGATTTATTTAGTAATCTGTACCGAAAAAGAGAACGTGAGACACAAAAGATAACTTGATGGCAGTATTCTATCTGACAGGGCGGGTTAATCTCTTCCTCAGAAATTCAGCGCGATCATGTTAATTTAATCATTTATTTCTCTAAATAAGCCCTTTTCCTTACGATGCTATTTGGTTTGTGTGGACTTGATTGGCGTTGTTTGAAAATGATCACTCAGAAACCAGACATGGATAGAAAATGTTATCTGCATTCAATTCAACACCAGAAAACTGCTTCGGATTATGTTCCTTTGTTTCCTAAGAGTGGGATACTAAGAACAGTAGGGTCCTTGGTGCTCTCTGAGCTTGGCTGTTTTTTTGCAGACCAGAGGGTGTCAAACTGGCGGCCCACAGGCGGGATGCGTCACACACAGGCCACGCCCACCCCAGCTCCGCAAAGGAAAAAAAACGTCGTGATATGTCACGTGACACGATCGAGTTTGACACCCGTGCTGCAGACGTTTCAATACCAAACTAGGTAAGATCATCAGTGCTAGAAGGGAGCGGGGTTTGCATGGATGATGTTACTTAGTTTGGTACTGAAATGCCTGCAAGTTCAGAGAGTATCAAGGACCCCACCTGAGCTACAAATATTTGCTTCTATCAATACTAAGAACAGTTTCTCTCTAGATGAGCTAACAAGTTGGGCTGATTCAGACCAGAATAAGGCAGGGGTCTTCAACCCTGGCAACTTTAAGACTTGTGGACTTCAACTCCCAGAATTCCTCAGCCACAAGTCTTACAGTTGCCAAGGTTGAAGACCCCTGGAATAAGGGGTCTTGCAACTGCCAAGCAATAAAATGCTTTATAGGACAACACCACCATTTTATATTGCAACCAGGAACTAATTGGTAGCTGGTTGCTACTTAAGATGAGTAAGGATCGTACAGTCCTGTAATGTGTACTCCTAAGGCTGCTTGATGGTGCATTCCTATGTCGCTTGATAATCTTCTGAAATGACAACTGACAGAAGGAAGACTGAAAGTCTGGTAGGATGTCAGCAAAGGTGTTAGCTGCAGCTAAAACTCTGCTCAGTTTCTCCCTAGCCCAGTGCTGCTCAACCTTGGCAGCTTTAAGATGGCTGGACCTCAACTCCCAGAATTCCCCAGCCAGCTTTGCTCTGGGATTTGAAGTCCATGCACCTTAAAGTTGCCCAGGTTGAGAAACACTGCCTTAGCCTATTTTCCATTAGTGTTTGGCTATTTTGTTGATTCGTTTTTGTGTGCTTAATTTTGTAGGCTGCTTGGAATTGCGCACGTGAAACAGGCAGCTATATAAATCTACTGAATCAATAAATGTTTAAAAATAAATCTAACATTAGACAGCAGTTTAGAACTGTGGGGTCCTTCGTGATCTCTGAGCTTGGTTGTTTTTTAATAATAATAATAATAATAATAATAATAATAATAATAATAATAATAATAATAATAATAATAATAATAATAAAGTTGGAAGGGACCTTGGAGGTCATCGAGTCCAACCCCCTGCCCAGGCAGGAACCCTACACCATTTCCGACAAATGGCTGTCCAGTCTCTTCTTAAAAACTTCCAGTGTTGGAGCATTCACCACTTCTGGAGGCAGGTTGTTCCACTGGTTAATTGTTCTAACTGTCAGGAAGTTTCTCTTTAGTTCTAGGTTGCTTCTCTCCTTGATCAGTTTCCATATATCAAATTAGGTGCACTGATGATGTTACCGAGTTGGGTAATTAAACGTCTGTAAGAAAACCACCAAGCTGAGAGGGCGCCAAGGACACCACCCTGAGCTACAAATATTCTATCAAAAATGTAAAAGGCCCACATATTCTACACAGCACAGTAGAATTCAATGCTTTGTTTCAGCTGCACTCCATTAAATTGAACTTTGTACCCTAATAACCCTTAGCTGGTATTAAGTTGTACTAAGTTTGTGATGTTAACCACATTGTTCGTCTTTGTCCTGGGATTGGAGTCAAGCCCTCCCCTAACTAGGTCAATAGGGTTACAAGACTAATCGCTTTTAGGACAGGTTTCCAAAGCCCTTTAATAATCATTTAATCCTGCAACACTTGGCACTTCAAACGTAATGCAGAGTGGTGAGTTTGTGCCAGTTTGGGTTTTGCGAAGCGCAGCCTTAGCAGCAAATGCAAGATGGGCAAATAACAGGAGGTGCAGAGAAATTGCTCCAGCCTTTAGGAAATACTCGTTTGCTTGGCTATTTGAAATTCAGAAGCTGAATCTAAGCTCATTAGGAATTTGGGTCTGCTTGCTAATGGAAGCCAAACCTGCTGGAGAGATCATTAGAAAAACATTATTGCTCATCATCTGGTATTTGAGCACAGCTGCTGAAACTCTTTGCATTTCTGTGTGCTTCAAAGAGAAAAAATGTAAGTTGTGATAATATCTGCATTGCCCTGGAGGTCTATATAAACTCCATTTATTTGTGTAATGCCTGAAACTAGGCTTGCCTTAGGCCACTTGGTGCCTCCGCTTGAGATACAATTTGAATAATAAACCGCCTGATTTACTATTCAGTTACAGAGTCCCTACAAGCTTCCAGCTACGTATTGCTTCAGGAGAGAGATTCTGCAGTTTTGAGTTGCACATACTGTAGGCACAGATAGTCCTCGATCTACGACTTCCATTGAGTCCAAGATTTCCCTTGCCAAGCAAGATGAGTGCGTTCTGCCCCATTTTATGACCTTTCTTGCCACAGCTGTTAAGTGAATCACTGCAGTTATCAAATTAGTAACGCGGTCGTTAAGTGAATTTGGCTTCCCCATTTTGACTTTGCTTGTCAGAGGGTCACAAAAAGGTGATCACATGACCCCGGGACACTACAACGGTCGTAATTGTGAACAATGGCGTTAGGTCACTTTTTTCAATGCTGTTGTAACTTGACTCGGTCACTAAACGAATGGTTGTAAGTCGAGGACTACCAGTATATGGAAAACCCAACGTTCCCAGGAATCCTTGGATAACTGAAGGTTGTTTTCTCTGATCATATTGAGCCTCCAGTTCTGGCAGTTTTTGGGAAATATCTAAGGAACATGATTGGCATGATTGGCAGAATCATTCCAAGTTACAACGGCACTGGGGGGGAAATGGACTTATGACCAGTTCTCACACTTACGACCGTTGCAGCATCCCCACAGTCATGTGAACAAAATTCGGGTGCTTGGCATTTGCTAATAGTCGCAACATCCCCGGGGTCAGGTGATTTGCCACCTTCCCAGCCGGCTTCTGACAAGCAAAGTCAATGGGGCAAACCAGAATTGTTTAACAATGGTACGCTTCATTTAACAATTGCAGTGATGTGCTTACCAAAATGTTTGTAAAGTGGGCCACAGCGCACTACTTAGCAACAGAAATGTTGGGCTCAGCTGTGGTCCTACGTCCAAGACTACCTGTATTTAAAACGTGGAGCACAGCACCCCTTCATCGGGACGAGCACAATTGTTAGGTGGCTTGTGGGGAAAATTGATCCAATAGTCGGATTAGTTTTTCCCACGAGTCACAAGATCAGCTCCTCTCCCCCTGGGGATCTGGAACCATCTTAGAATTAGAAGCGTGATTCACGTAGCAGATGAAAAACGAGTAGCAGGGAACAGAACACTGAAGTTTCAAATGAAAAAAAAAGGCTTTTTATTACTAAGAGCTCCACAGGACTGAGATTCCCTAAACTATTCTTTTCGCTCTCAAAGGCATCTAAACCAGCAGCCCTACAGGGGTAATTAATTCTGGAGGTGAAAGTCCACTGTGTGCCATTTCAGAATGAAACAAATCTCCTTTGGTTAACAATGGTCACCGAACTGCAGTTTGCTAAGGGAGGTGGTGCAGGGGAAAAAAAAAAAAAAGGACTTATTTGTGTAAGCCACTTTCTCTTTTATTTTACACAAATGTTGGAGTTGGGGGAAAACTTGAATCAGGAAAATAACACTGGGGAAAAAAAAAGACTGTGGGGCATATTGATCACAATTCTATCTAGTTTCAAAATCAGTATGATCTTGGATCCCAGAATGCTAAACCTGGAACACCAAGTTGCTACGGAGATGTGAAAAGAACTGAAAACCACGGGTAGTGCTCAACTTACGACCGCAATTCTTGTTGTTAAGAAGGCAGTTGTTAAATGAGTCATGCCTTATTTTATGACCTTTTGGCTATACTTGTTAAGCAAACCACTGCAGATGTTAAGTGAATCACATGGTTGTTAAGTGAATTTGGCTTCCCCATTGATTTTGTTGGTCAGAGGGATAGAATCAAGATCACATGAAGTATTAATACCACTTTACAAGGCCTTGGTAAGGCCACACTTGGAATACTGCATCCAGTTTTGGTCACCACGATGTGAAAAAGATGTTGAGACTCTAGAAAGAGTACAGAGAAGAGCAACAAAGATGATCAGGGGACTGGAGGCTAAAGCATATAAGTTGCTGGAATTGGGTATGTCTAGTTTAACGAAGAGAAGGACGAGGGGGGACATGATAGCAGTGTTCCAATATCTGAGGGGCTGCCACAAAGAAGAGGGAGTCAAGCTATTCTCCAAAGCACCTGAAGGCAGGACAAGAAGCAGTGGGTGAAAACTAACCAAGGAGAGAAGCAACCTAGAACTAAGGAGAAACTTCCTGACAGTTAGAACAATTAACCAGTGGAAGAACCTGCCTCCAGAAGCGGTGAATGCTCCAATACTGGAAGTTTTTAAGAAGAGACTGGACAGCCATTTGTCTGAAATGGTATAGGGTTTCCTGCCTGAGCAGGGGGTT
>NW_015390855.1:0-13671 GCF_001527695.2 Protobothrops mucrosquamatus | reverse complement strand
TTATTATTATTATTATTATTATTATTATTATTATTATTATTATTATTATTATTATTATTATTATTATTATATCACGTGATCCTGGTTACAAGCCACTTTTTTCCACTGTTGTCATAGTTTCGAATGGTTGCCAAACGAATAATTGTAAGTCAAGGACTACCTGTACATTGCATAGAAAATGGCACAATAACCATTGATTCCCCCACACTAATTTTTAACTAGTCAAGCGAAAGAGGACAGCATCTTCACTGCATGCACGTAAATAAAACACACAGGGAAATACATTACCAACGTTAGTGCTTAATTACTGTATTGTTAAGAATCTGCACAAAATCATCTTACCATGTACGATGCAAAGATCAGGACACGTTTGTGTTTCCCACACGGCCACTGTGGGTCATCAAGCAAATTGGGATTGTATTCTGCTAACTCTCCCACTTCATTTCCTGGAAGCAAAGAAGGAGTTGAAGATTAAAAGCTCGCCAGGGTAATTTAGGAAAAGCATCTCCTGAATCTTTCTGAAGGATCTTTGCTGTCAAATCCAGACGAGGCTAAGAAAGGCTCAATTCACAGGTCACTCATTTTGCAGGGCGGGAACACACAACAGCGGTGCTCTGCCTACAGCTGGCAGGAAGGCCATTTTCTGCTACGTGGCCAAAGAAGTGCATTTTCTGACTTGGGCCAGGTCAAATATTGCTGTTTTGGTTCACTTGCCTGCTTCCTTTCTGGGTTGGCAAGCCCATATACTTCAACAGCTTACTGTGTATCATAGCAGGCAGGAATGCAAACTCTCAGCTGGTCCCTGGTTACTGCTCAAAGTATTTTTAAAGGTTTATGAATGGAATAGTGAAATATGGATCTGTTGAATTTTTTTTAACCAGGTATTAATTGACAAGAAATCTACTTTCCCCTTGTAGCCCTAGCAAAATAAAAAAGCCCCCCCCCTCTCTCCTTCCTTCCTTCCTTCCTTCCTTCCTTCCTTCCTTCCTTCCTTCCTTCCTTCTCTCCCTCCCTCCCTTCCTTTTCTTCCTCCTTCCCACCTGCCAGGAGAGAATCAATCAGATTCAACACAATCTGGACAGAACATCACATCACTGTTGCCACTAAAACAATGCAAGGAGTTAAATCTGGAAAAGAATACTTTAAGCTGGCTTTATTTTCAGTTTACCCATGGGAGACAAGCAGCTTGAGATTGCAGTGCAAAAGCTCAAAATCTTCAAAAACCCTAGAACAGGGGTAGGCAACCCAAAACACTCAAAGAGCCACTTGGACCCGTTTCCCACCGAAAACAAAACACTGGGAGCCGCAAAACCCTTTTGATATCTAAATCGGCCCTGTTGAAAAGAACTAAAAAGTTCGAAATGGCTATTCCAGTTCTCCCTTAATTCTTTGTTAGCAATCCAAATTTTGAAACACACACACACACACACACACATATCATAAAGGTAAAAAAGGATATATGCAGTGTTATCTTCCTTTTAGATATCAAAAGGGTCTCTCTGTCTCTCTCTCCCTCCCTCTCTCTCTCTCTCTTTCTGCCCTTGGTCTGCCAGTCCTCTTCCCCCACTTTCTCTCTCTCTCTCTTTCTCTCTCTCGCTCCCTCTCTCTTTCTCTCTCTCTCTCCCCCCCTCTCTCCGATCTTCTGCTCACCTGGCAAGCTGGCTTCAAGCTGTTCTCCAACAAGCTCAGGGGTAGGCAACCTCGGCTCTTTTATGACTCATGGACTTCAACTCCCAGAATTCCTGAGTCAGCATAGCTGGGCTAGCTAGCTCTCTCCTGCCCTTCCTGCTTCCTGCAGAGATGCAGCCAAGGCAGGAGCCCCGCCCCAAAAGCTTTTCAGCTTGTCAGAGAACATCGTGAGTCCACTCTCTTTTTTACACATACACACACACACACACATACAGAGACAGAGAGAGACAGAGAAGCAGGGAAGCGCAAGTGCCTCTCTCTGTCTCTGTCTCTCTCTGCAAATGGCAGAGGAGGCTGAGCCACAGGGGAAGGCTCAAAGAGCCACATGCGGCTCCAGAGCCGCAGGTTGCCGACCTGTGCTCTAGAAGATAACTACAGATAGCAAAAATACATATAGCAAAAAAAACAAAAAAAAAACCCCAACCCAAAACAGAAAGGAGCTAAACAGGCCCGTAATTTGATTAAGCAAAGGCGTATTTATATATGTTTTGTTTAGTTTAGTCTAGTGTTGAGGCACCAGGAGACTGAGTTCTAGTCCCAATTTAAGCATAAAAACTGCTTGATGACTTTGGGCTCATCACCAGGAGGCTGGGAGCTCTAGTCCCGCCTTAGGCATGAAATCCAGCTGGGCGACTGTGTCCAAGTCACTTTTTCTCAGCCCAATCCACCTCAGAGGGATTGTTGTGGAGAAAATAGGAGAAGGAAGGAAGGACTAGGTATGCTTGCTCGTTTGACTTATTTATAAAAAATAAAAAGGCGGAGTAAAATACACACACACACACACACACAAATACACCTCTCTCTCTCTCTCTCCTAATAAACCACATTAAAAAAAAACAAATAGTTCCTGAAGGTCAATTTTTCTATAAAATATATAGGACTATTCTCATTTGGCTTCAATATATGTATTTTTAAAAGCTACAAAAGTCATGCAAATGTCTGGGAAAAAGGACGGGAAAAGGATGTACTGAGTCCATTCCAAATGTGCATAAATCATCTCTCCACTGACCCCTTCCTTTCTCCCTCCCTCCTCCAGTGACCCCCTGCAGATCAGCGGTTTCTGCTGTTGTATGTTTTGTTACTCCCACAAAGCTACAGCAGGCGTATCTGACAGCTCAACGGTGCTGCCTCCCTCAATTAGTGGTGCTCTTGCCGTGGCTCCGAGCAGCAGGTGCCTGGCTCTGAGCTTCCATCCTGCTGCTTTTTGCAGAGGTGAGCTGAGTCACGACATGGCCTAGCCAAATTTTTCTTAAGGTCTCCCAGCGGTGGTTGAAAGGATTTGTCAAATCATCTTGACAAAAAAGGCCCAGCCGTGTGTGACCAGCTGCGGCTCGGTGATAAAGCAGCATCAAGAGGGCAAAATGGAATTCCTTTTAGGAGCACTTAGGGCACCCGGAGATGCTATTCTTGATGGATCGCTGAGCTAGAAGGACCAAATGGGCTTTTAGCCAGGACTCTCAAAGCCAACCTCCTGTTTGCTGCTTGTTTGTTCCTTGAAAAAATAATTAACCTTCTTTCTTTAGGACCTCTGATCCACATTTATGCAGCATTTCAAACTTTGAAGGAAAAAAAAAAAGCTAGAGACAGTTTGGTCTAGGGCAGGGGTAGGCAACCTTGGCTCTCTTACGACTCGTGGACTTCAACTCCCAGAATTCCTGAGCCAGCCATGCTGAGGGAAAAGGGAGAGGTTTCCAAGCTGAGCCATGCTGGCTCAGGAATTCTGGGAGTTGAAGTCCACGAGTCATAAAAGAGCCAAGGTTGCCTACCCCTGGCCTAGAGGTTAAGACACCAGGCTAGAAGTCAGGAGTTCTAGTCATGCTTTGGGTATGAAAGCTAGCCCGGTGACTTTGGGTCAATCACCAGGAGACTGTGAGTTCTAGTTCTGCCTCAGGAATGAAAGCTACAGTATTTGGGTGACTTTGAGCCAGTCACTTCTACCCCAATTCGTTTCACGAGGTGATTGTTGTGAGGAAAATAGGAAAAAGAAGGAATATTATGTTTGCTGACTTTAGATATACAGGTAGTCCTCGACTTACAACAGTTCATTTAGTGAGCGTTCAAAGTTACAATGGCACTGAAAAAAGTGACACGACCGTTTTTCAGTTGCAACCTTTGCAGCATCCCCATGATCATGTGACCAAAATTCAGATGCTTGGCCACTGGGTTCATCTTTATGACCGTAGCTGTGTCCCAAGGTCATGTGACCGTCTGACAAGCAAAATCAATGGGGAAGCCAGATTCACTTAGCAACTGAGTTACTAACTTATTAACTGCAATGATTCACTTGACAACTGAGGCAAGAAAAGTCATAAAATGGAGGCAAAACTCACTTAACAAATGTCTCACGTAACAACAGACATTGTGGGCTCAACTGTGGTTGTAAGTTGACAACTACCTGTACTGGCCACCCTGTTTGAAAATCCTGGAAGTTGTTTGATGCAATAGTCCTGGTTGACGTTTTTATAATCGAAACAGCAGAGTCAATGCACAAGAGAGAAGAATCAATCAGCCACAGGAAGTTTTTCAACTACTGCAGAACTAACAAAAAGAGGAAAAAAATGCCCCAAGGGGTGGACAATGTCTCCCCCAAAATAACTCAATTGAAAAGTGGGTGCAGTAAATTATTGACTGAGTCTTGGGATGAGAACCTATAACAGGCTGGCATTCTAAACAGAAGCAATCTATCCTGCTGTATTGTGTTGCAAGTCTCGCTTCTTTTTCGCCTATTTATCTCATCACTTAAAAGGAGAACTGGCTTGTTTTCAAATTTAAAAGATGGCACTCATTGAGTGATCACAGCTTGGCTTCCCAAAGCCAAAGTTGGATGGATGAAGCCTTCGCTCAAGCGTAGCAGTAAACTATTCAGAATTGCTATTTTAATGCCGTTGGTACTTTGCCCAGATTTTTTATAAGAATATATTTACATTTTTGGCTTTTTAAGGCATTGCTTCGACTTTCAGGAAATGTCTCATTTGTACCTTTTGCATAACCATGCTTATGAGGTTTTTTTTTAAATTCTATATTTAGTTGGTTTGAGACCTCTGGATGCAACCGCAGAAACCGACCTAGGAGTACACAGCCAGTATTAAATTTGATTAAATTGAGGGATTTTAAAAGAACATTTTGTAAACTCAATAATGCCTTTAAAAAAAATAACATATTGCTGAACTGTGGAAGTTGGAATCCAGATAGAGCCTATTTTCTACAAGACTCACAGCTTGCGAGGTCTCATGCCAATTCTCTGGATGTAAAGGGCAGATAGAAATACATTAAATAAACAACAGAAACTTATTTGGGTTTGAGCTGAGGGTCACAAAAGAGTAAGATGGTTGTGGGGATCTGTTCTAACCTCTCTGCCATGATTTAGTTAAATGCAGCACCAAATTTATATCTGGCTGCTACTTTTAGCTGCTACTTTTTACCCGTAAGTGTAAAAAACAGTCATTTCAAACTTTTTCAGTGTAACTTCAAACTGTCGCTAAAGAAATGGTTGTAAGTTGAGGACCACCTGTATTTGATGTGGGAGATGGTCAGGCTGAGCCCGAGGGAGAGGTCAAATGCGTCATAAGTCACGAGTCCCTGCGCAAGAGATCTAAGCCCAGCCCACTTGAATGCCTTCTTATCTCCCACTCATTTCCCTTGACCATTAATTGGTCAGATTCTTATAGAGAGCTTAAGCTTGCAATAAATCTTGATACTCATTTGAACTGCCTAGATCTCTTGATTTCCCCAGGGCTTGATTTTATCATTTCCAAGCTTTATTATAAATTTTCTTCTACGTAAGTTGACGCAAAGCAACCATTAGGTGACTTATTTTGGCTTAGTGTATGTGTGAACATAATCACTGTACTTTGTAAACCATGATTTCAATGAGGGTGAAGGTTCGTTCTGCGAGCTCGTGGGTTGGTTTCCAAACGTTTCGTTACCAGGCTGGGTAACATCTTCAGCGAAGTTTAAGGGGGGATGTCAGTGTCAGTGCTCTTCTGTTTATAAGGGCTTCAGGTGTCGGTGTGTCAAGTGAGGGTCTTGTGATGGGTCAGGTGCGAGTCATCAGTGAGAGGCTTGTGATGGGTCTTGTGATGGGGAGGTTACATCAGGTCAGGGTCATTGGGAGTTGAACTGCTGGTGGGAGGGGGCTTGTGTGGGCTGGTTAAGGATCGATGCTGTCTCTGTTTGGTTGTACGATTGATTTGGATTCTGGGGGGTTTGTAGGCTGGTTGTAGGTCAATGTGTCTGTTGATGGAATGGCTTGTGGAGTGCCAGGCTTCAATGAACTCACGAGCGTGGTGGGTGTTAGTGTGGCCAATGATTTTTGTGTTGCTCCAATCGAACTGGTGCTGTTTGGTGTCGGTTTGTAGGATTTGGGATCGTGGCGTCCGACTGCCAGCCGGTGTTCGCAGTGATTTTCCTGATTTCAGTCTTAACATTATGAATAAACAAGGTCTTATGGTTTGTCCACAAACCATGGTGGAAATTAACTATAGTACGGATTATCAGGATATGTGCAATTTCCACAGCTGAGCAGTTGCTAGGCATTGGAATGGGGCAGCTGTGGCACCCTTTGTGACAACAGAAGCCTGCCCTTGACCTTCCTCTGATCTGACCATTATAACCTTCAAAAATGGCCTGTTTCTTGGCTGTTCTTTGTTTCATATTTACAGGTTTATATACCATAGATCAGTCTCAGCCTTGGCAGCTTGAAGGAGTATGGACTTCAATTCCCAAGATTCCTCACCAGTCATGATGTCTGAAGAATCCTGGGAGTTGAAGTCCACACATCTTCAACTTGCCAAGGCTGAGAAACACTGCTACGTATGGTTTTTTTTAACTGAGGTGAACTGCAGCATGTAAGCAAGCTTGGATGAATATATTTCCACTTTTCCTGTCTTTCTCTGTTTCTATATTCTTTGCAAAGTTTCAAAATTCCCAAACGGGAGGTCTAGAATTCAGAAGAAATGACTGAATAGTCATTGATTTATATGTCTATTATTAAATGCAGAAGGCAACTGGTTAGGAGGAAATAATTGGATTACAAATTACAGTTGTGGTTTTTTACACATTGATTGGAAGCATTCAGGCAAATTAGATAAGTAGACAGCCTGGAAAATTTGCCTAGTAAAGGCAGAGCACCTCATAAATTGGAGGTTGGGCTCTTTCACTCTGTAGGATAAAACCAGGGTTGCATGCCTTCAGAGCCGGTGAGTTCCACCTGCTCAGCCCTTCCAAAACTTACAATAAAGGGGTAATTTTAATGTAAAATACATATAAATGCCTCTTCAAGTCAAGGGTAACTCTCAGTGACTTCGCAGACATAATCCGTGCAATTTTCTCGAACAAAACATAGAAATAACTTCACAATGCATTCTTCCAGATTGTTTTCAATGGGCCAGTTTACAGATGTCCTACTGGTCTCACACCTGTATGAGCCAAACCCAACTTTGCTCAATTTCTGATCCCATAAAAGTCAATTGGGGGGGGGTTGCCCTCTACTGAGGCTAAACGCCCTGGGAATAATCGTATTTCCTTTGAAAAAACAAAAAACAAAAGATGATGCTGATATTTAAAATACATGAAGCATTTATTTATTTCTTAGATTTTTTTTTATCCTTCCTTTATTACTTTATAAGTAACTCAAGGTGGCGAACTTACCTAATACTCCTTCCTCCCATTTTCTCTGCCAAAACAACAACCTGGCAGAGATGGTTTGGGCTGAGTAAGAGTCCACCCAGCCGGCTTTCATGCCTAAGGCAGGACTAGAACTCACCATCTCCTGGTGACTGTCCCAAAGTCATCCAGCTGGCCTTTATGCCTAAAGTGAGACTAGAACTCACTGTCTCCTGGTTTCTAGGCCAGCACCTTAACCACTAGGCCAAACTGGCTCTCATTTACATTTGACCTCACCCCACCCATATTTGTAGAGTCTTCTCTAGAACTCTAGTCAATGCAGCTCAGGGTTAAAAAAAATCATCCCAAGATTACGCTGAATATAGAACAGCATCTATCCTTTGCTCCAGTGCCAATTATTATGTACAAAAATGTCCTATTAGTGCAATTTTTATAATTAATTCTCAGGGTACAAACAACGACACCAAGAGGCATCATATTTTGAAAAATGTAGAATCCCCCTATTCGCTGCTTTGGAAAATGAAATGTTATCTTTTCACCCAATTGTTCCATTAAATCTACTGCTGGCAATATTCCATCTATCCTCTTAATTGCAATGCAACCACTGTTTGCTTTTTCTTTATTTAAAAGTTAATAAAAATACAGAAAGATGGAATACTCTTGTTCAAGGACTTACCCAGATCTGCAGTGGAAGGGATGGTTTTGGCTGCTGAAGGCTTGTACCTCGATCCTCCAGCTGTTCGGGATGCAGTTGCTCGACATACGGAAACAGCACTGATGCCATCACTTTTGTGGCCCACAAGAGCGTTGGTTGGGTACAAGAAGTTTGCATAGGACACCACCTGAAAGACAGTTCCACAATCGTCAGCAACAGACGCCCCATGATTTCAGCAACAGTCTATCTTTGGTTCCCAACAAGTGTTTTTTCTTGGAACTGGAATTCCCTGGGAACAATCCTGCCAGTAGGAATTTCATTTCCCAACTTCGGTCGCCACGATATAAAAAAGATGCTGAGACTCTAGGACGAGTGCAGAGAAGAGCAACAAATTGATTAGGAGACTGGAGGCTAAAAGATACAAAGAACGGTTGCAGGAATTGGGTATGTCTAGTTTGATGAAAAGAAGGACGAGGGGGTGACATGATAGCAACGTGCCAATATCTAAGAGACTGCCACAAAGAAGAGGGGGTCAACCGATTCTCCAAAGCACCTCAAGGCAAAACAAAAAGCAATGGATGGAAATTAATCAAGGAGAGAACTATCCTAGAACAAAGGAGAAATTTCTGGACACTCAGAGCACTTAATCAGTGGAATAACCTGTCTCCAGAAGTTGTGGGTGCTCCAACACTGAAGGTTTTAAAGAAGAAATTGGAAAACCATTTGTCTGAAATGGTATAGGCAACCTTGGCCCTTTTATGACTCGTGGACTTCAACTCCCAGAATTCCTGAGCCAGCCACGCTGAGGGGAAAGGGAGAGGTTTCCAAGCTGAGCCATGCTGGCTCATGGGAGTTGAAGTCTGGGAGTTCATACTGGGAGTCGAAGTCCACAAGTCATAAAAGAGCCAAGGTTGCCTACCCCTGGTATAGGGTTTCCTGTTTAAGCAGGGGGTTGGACTAGGTCCCTTCCAACTCTGTTATTCAACTTTAACTGCCTATTTGGAAGACACAAGCTCAAATTGTTGGAAGGTCATTAACACATCAGCATTTTGACCTTGAAAGATTAATCCAAATCTGGGAATCCAGAACTAACCAGTTTTAAATTCAAACGAGCCACCCACAGGGGGTTTGCTAGCCATGTGGCTTGTGCATGGAGCGAGCAAGCGCCTTCAACATTTAACAGAGCAGGCATGACATGCCCACTGCATAAGGAGAAGATTCAAAGGGAAGGAGTTGAGAGCAAATTAATTACAAATAGTTTCAGTACTTCTAAAAACATATTTCTTCCCAACTGATGTCTATAGAGATTCTCAACCTCATCCAGGTCCTGGTTGTTCCAAAGCTGCTTTTCCAAAAGGCAAGTGGACCTCCTTGCTTTTTTCCTTGAAATGTTTCGCTTCTCATCCAAGAAGCTTCAGTTCTGACTGAAGTACTTCAAGGAAAAAAACCAAGAAAGTCCAGTTGCCTTTTGGAAAAGCAGCTTCGGGATATGGAAGCTGATTCCCGCCCCCCCTCTACAAACGTCCACATTACAACTCAAATGGTTTGTTTCATTTCGTGGGGTGTGTATGTGTCTTACCTTGCCATCTGCACCTAGTTCCACGCCTTCCATCCCTAACACCATCTCCGTAGTGGCTGAAATTCCCCCCGACGGATGCCTCTGCTTCTGGCCCTCTATTCTCAGCTCACTGTCCAAGGCAGAAGGAGAGCAAAACAGAAAATTCAAAGTTGCTTTCTTCTCATCCCAGCCCAAAGCAGCTCGATCAGCAGTTAAAACAAAAAAAAACATATAAAACACCCGTACATATTGAAAAATTAAAAGGGCAATTCCCTTGTCTGAAAGTGTTTTTTTTCTTTTTAAACATTAGAGGAAAAAAAATAGTTCAGTAAATAGTTAAGAGGACTTAGCTGGAATTCATCCTATTTTTAAAAGAGTTTCGTGTAGTTGTATCCGCGGAGAAGGCTCAACGGTTAAAAGTTATTCCCACGATTCGAGAGGACTGAAAACGCAATACAGCCTTTGAACTGCAGCCTGGAGGATATACCATAATATAGGAAAAGGCGTAAGCTTGAAAAGCTATAAAATACACAAAGATCTGATCCGGCTATGGGAACCTCTTTGCTAGAAATAACATCTGTGAACTTTACTTTGTACTCATCCCCCCTTTCAAAAACTACACAAAAATAGGAAGTTTCCTGCCAATTGTTAACTCCTTTAAATTTATGCCCCAGTGGGATAGTATGGTCACACAGCGCTTAGAAAGAAAACATTCTGCCAGCTTTCCCTAGCCAGCTGTCCTTTGGATGTGATGCGATTGTAACTCTCGGAATTCCTTGCAAAAAGACGGGAAATGTGGGAAGGCTGTAATATGTCAGAATTTCGAGCTTGAAAAATTAATCCAAAATTGGGAACCCAGAACTGACCAACTACCAAAACTATCTCTTAAAGTAGGGGTGTCAAACTCAATTTCATTGAGGGCCGCATCAGCATTGCGGTTGCCCTCGGGGGGCCGGGTGGGTGCGGCCTACTGGGTCGGCGTGGAGTGGGTGTGACCTACTGGGTGGGTGTGGCCAGCTCTACATCATTCGCGTCAAGGGTGCCTGTGGGGGCCTGGGCAGGAGTGGGACAGATCTGAGGGTCTCTGGCAGAAGGGGGGGGGACCGGGGCAAGCGCCAAGGCATGGTCCATTTCTTCATTCCTCACAAAGGGTGACACCTCCCCAGCAGGCACCCAGGGGGTGGAGCCAATACGGCAGGGGCCGGTTCCTCGCTGTTTCCAGACGGCCTTGTGGAGCTAAGACTGAATGTGTTTCAGCATAAATGGCCACCACAAAATTGTACATTGGCTCCTGGCCAGCCTGGGCCGGGGCCAAGGCAGCGGGGGCCGTTCCCTCACTGTTTCCAGGATGGCTTCGCAAGCCCCATGAAACCACTTCGCGGGCCGCATCCGGCCCCCGGGCCTTGTGTTTGACATGTCTGTCTTAAAGTGTGTATATGGGTAGTCCTTGTTTTGTGACCATAATTGGGACTGGAATTTTCAGTTGCTAAGGGATGTGGTCATTCAGCAAATCATTACATGACCAGACCTGATTTTATGACCATTTTTTTTACCACGGCTGTTAAGCGAATTACGTAGTTGTTAAGTGAATCACATGGCTGTTAACTGAAGCTGCCTTTCCCCAATGACATTGTTTGTCAGGAGCGAGCATGGAAGACTACAAATTGCAATCACAAGACCCCCCCCCTCCGGGACACTGCAACCACTGTAAATACACGCCAATTGCCTAGCAACTGCGGGGATACTGTATTGGTCATAAGTGTGAAGAACAGTTGTAAGTCACTTTTTTTCAGTGGCATCGTAATTTTGAACCATTGCTAAACAAGTGGTCGTAAGTCAGGGACCACCTGTAATTAATAACCCATGAGCTCATAACCTATTAGACAAGCTTGCAATTGTGTTATTCTACTGCCTTTCCCCTAAATTGTTAATCAGTAGCTAAATTATTTGGGGTATTCAATCTACATTTCCCATCCCCAGATAATTCATTTTGGCTTTCATTAAAATGAAGCACTTTTGAATGGTTTCACTATTTCCCATCAAGCTAGAAAGAAGTTTCCCATACGTTATTTATAGCATGGGGACGTCTGTCATGAAAATATCCATTTCCTTCTTCACGGCACTAATCACAGGAACTGGAGTGATGAGTTATTTTATTTTTGTGACAAGGCTAATTAAATGTGATATACATCCAGCAAGAACCCGAAATATGTCGTGGGATTTCTGGAGGAAGGGTTATTAAATGAACGTCTGCTTATCAGCCTTCCTTTAATTAATCTTTAATGTGTGATTCATTTCTTCTCAAATTCTGAAGTGCGTGGGCCAGGAATATAACTTACGGAGTGCAATATTGTTACGCACATTATCAACAGTGCTTGGATGAACTGATGTGCATTCATGCTGGATGGATGATTCCCAAATGGCCATCATCTTGTAAGTAGAAAAGAGCATCTGAACATTGACCTGTCCTGTTAAGACTGGAACAACCAGGAACGGTTGCTGGAATTGGGTATGTCTAGTTTAATAAAGAGAAGGACGAGGGGGGACATGATAGCAGTGTTCCAATATCTCAGGGGCTGCCCCAAAGAAGAGGGAGTCAAGCTATTCTCCAAAGTGCCTGAAGGCAGGACAAGAAGCAACGGATGGAAACTAATCAAGGAGAGAAGCAACCTAGAACTAAGGAGAAACTTCCTGACAGTGAGAACAATTAACCAGTGGAACAACCTGCCTCCAGAAGCGGTGAATGCTCCAACACTGGNCTCTGGAACGAGCTGCCCCCTGAGATCCGGGTGATCCCGGATCTCCCCTCCTTCCGCCGCGCCCTTAAGACCTGGTTATTTCAGCAGGCAGGACTGGCCTAGGGGTATTTTAAAGGGGTTTTAAATTAAATTTTTAGTAGAAGCGGCCAAATTTAAATAGTTATTTTTAATCTTTTTAAATTTTGTATTGTATCATTGTGTTAAACTGGCTGTAAGCCGCCCTGAGTCCTCCGGGAGAAGGGCGGGGTATAAATTTAATAAAATCTAAATCTAAAATCAAATCTACGGAGTTCAATATTGTTACGCACATTATCAACAGTGCTTGGATGAACTGATGTGCATTCATGCTGGATGGATGATTCCCAAATGGCCATCATCTTGTAAGTGGAAAAGAGCATCTGAATATTGACCTGTCCTGTTAAGACTGGAACAACCAGGAACGGTTGCTGGAATTGGGTATGTCTAGTTTAACGAAGAGAAGGACGAGGGGGGACATGATAGCAGTGTTCCAGTATCTCAGGGGCTGCCACAAAGAAGAGGGAGTCAAGCTATTTTCCAAAGCGCCTGAAGGCAGGACAAGAAGCAACGGGTGGAAACTAACCAAGGAGAGAAGCAATCTGGAACTAAGGAGAAACTTCCTGACAGTTAGAACAATTAACCAGTGGAACAACCTGCCTCCAGAAGCGGTGAATGCTCCAACACTGGAAGTTTTTAAGAAGAGATTGGACAGCTATTTGTCCGAAATGGTATAGGGTTTCCTGCCTGAGCAGGGGGTTGGACTAGATTACCTCCAAGGTCCCTTCCAACTTTATTATCATCATCATCATCATCATTAAATGTTTCAAAACTAGACTTCTATACAGCTTTATGTAAACTAAAATGCAAAAAGTTAACCATAGGAAATATACTAAATTTACTGATGTACAGTTATCCTCATTTAAAAGAACAGACTTGCCACGTATATATGGGAACTTTTGACTACGCAGGTGGTCCTCAACTTACGATCATTGGAACTGGATAATTCCTTGTTAAGCAGCGCGGTTAAGTGAGGCCAAAATTAGGACCATACCCAATTTTGGCAACCATTTTTGTCATCAAAATGTTAAGCAAGACATTGCATGTTTGTGATTTGTGACCTTCTCTGTTAATGTTGCTGTTTGGAAGAGGGCTGGGAATATCACAAATCGCGATCACATAGCCGTAGAGGTGCTGCGACGGTCGTAAGTGCAAGGACCAGTCATGAATCACTTTTTTCAGCAATGCTGTGAGTGAATGGTTGCAAGTTGGGGAAATTGCACCTTATCTTCTATACCAGCTAAAATAGACCTTTTTTCCCTGCCCCGTCTCACTTTAGTATGTTAACTATTAACAGTATTTGACTAACT
>NW_015390854.1:30932-32339 GCF_001527695.2 Protobothrops mucrosquamatus | reverse complement strand
AATGGGCCACACCCAGCCAATGGGCCACACCTAGCCAATGGGCCACACCCAGCCAATGGGCCACACCCAGCCAATGGGCCACACCTAGCCAATGGGCCACACCCAGCCAATGGGCCACACCCAGCCAATGGCCACGCCTACCCGGCACCCAACGATGCATAAGTGGGTTTTGGGTTGCAGTTTGGTCACTCGGTCTCTAAAAGGTTCGCCATCACTGCACCAGGAGAATAAGAATAAAATCCCAGCAAATAATGCTCTCTTCTCCCATTACCCCCCACCGACTCACCCACCAACAATCCCTGTGATGTAAGCTTGGTTGAAAGAGGACAACCTGTCCCACAACACTCAGGGAGTTTCGGTGGATTAAGGGGGACTTGGGCTGGTGTGAGTACAATGGCTTCACCACCACATCACATGGTCCATCATGGTGTAGGAACCCAGATTGTTGCAAGAACTTAAGCCAACATTTGATTGATGGATGGATGGATGGATGGATGGATGGATGGATGGATGGTTGGTTGGTTGGTTGGTTGGTTAGTTGATTGATTGATTGATTTGTTGGTATACCACAGTGATGACGAACCTTTTAGAGACCAAGTGCCCAAACTGCAACCCAAAACCCACTTATGCATCATCTAGTGCTGGGTGGGCGTGGCCCATGGGGTGGGCGTGGCCCATGGGGTGGGCGTGGCCAATTGGGTGGGCGTGGCTGCGGTGATAACGGCAGACTGGGTGGGACTAAAAAGTTCAATCAATCAATTCCAACTTTGCAAGATCTTTTTTTTTTCCCGCGAGAAGTTAAAATTGACTGATTGAACCATTTTGGGTTTTTTTGCACACGGCGGCGGAGGCCTAAAGCGAAAAGGTTTTATAAAACCCAGCTGAAGGTCTAGGACTGGGGCGACGGCACGTGTGCCCACAGAGAGGACTCTGAGTGCCGCCTCTGGCACCCGTGCCATAGGTTCGCCACCACTGGTATGCCATATCTTCTATGAAAATGGACAATGTGTTTTCTTTAGCTGGACTTAGGGATTAACTGGTCTGTGTAACAAACTGCTGCCATGGCTATAGAGAAGTGTTCCTAAACTTTGACCACTTGAAGATGTGCGGACTTCAACTCCCAGAATTCCCCCAGCCAGCTTGTCCACACATCCTCAACTGGCCAAGGTTGAGGAACATTGACATTTATTTATTTATTTATTTATTTATTATTTAAATTTATATCCCGCCCTTCTCCTTGCGGACTCAGGGCGGCTGACAATCAGGTAAAAATACAAAAATAACACTACAAATTTAAAATTAGTTAAAAGGGAAATATTTGAATTTGGTCAAATTAAAATATAATTAAAACCCCCTCTAAAAGTTTCCCCTAGGCCAGTCCCGCAAGCTGGAATAACCATGTCTTAA
>NW_015390854.1:24297-27672 GCF_001527695.2 Protobothrops mucrosquamatus | reverse complement strand
CTGTGAGTTCTAGTCCCACCTTAGACATGAAAGGCAGCTGGGTGACTTTGGGCCAATCACCAGGAGACTGTGAGTTCTAGTCCCACCTTAGACATGAAAGGCAGTTGGGTGACTTTGGGCCAATCACCAGGAGACTGTGAGTTCTAGTCCCACCTTAGACATGAAAGGCAGCTGGGTGACTTTGGGCCAATCACCAAGAGACTGTGAGTTCTAGTCCCACCTTAGACATGAAAGGCAGTTGGGTGACTTTGGGCCAATCACCAGGAGACTGTGAGTATTAGTTCCTTCTTAGGCATGAAAATTTGGTGGGTGACTTTGGACCAAACATCAGGAGACTGTGAGTTCTAGCACCTCCTTAGGCATGAAAGCCAGCTGAGTGACTTCAGGCCAATCACTCTGTCTCAGCCCAACCTACTTCACAGGGTTGTTGTGGAGAAAAATAGGAGGAGGAAGGAATATTAGGTATATTCACCCCCATTATAAATATAATAAAGGCAGGATATCTTCTCTATATAAATAAAAATGTAAATGTTTGTTTGTTCAAAATCTTAAATCTCTGAAAGTTCTTCACCAATTGCTTTGAAATTTTGACAAAACATTGCATTCGAATACACACGTGTTTATATATACCTACTATATAGATTATATAGATGTCACACCTGTGACAGGTAAAAACATGTTTTTTTAAAAAAACAGCACCATCTGTTGGACACAAGCATTGTGAAATTAAACATATTACAAACGTGCGCTTTCTCTTTTCTTTCTTTTCCATTTAACCAGACTGAGCCACAGCAACGCGTGGCCGGGTACAGCTAGTAAATAAATAAAAATGTGGTTGTTGTCATTGTTATCCTCACTGTTCTGCTCACCAACACACTGACATTTGTATTCTCCCCTTTCTTCTAGGAGTTCAAGAAGCATCAGTATGATTAACCTCTGACATTATTCTCACAACAGCCCTGTGAGGTAGGTGGGGCTGAGGTCAAATGACTGACCCAAAGGCATCCTGGGAGCTTCTACCTATTTGTGACAAAAGGTGGATTAGAATCTGGGTCTCACTGCTTCTGGCCCAAAACTGTCTCAACTACTCCATAGCTGCTCAAAATTAGGACGGCTCTTTTTGTAGCCCATACATTTAGCTAAACAACTTCCATTGTAATCCCCATGAAAAAAACTCCACTGTTGTTCTGATTCAAAGCAAAGTGATTTGCTTGATAATTATCTGGAAAACACCACTACGAATATGTAGCATTTGTCTCTTAAAATATAAAACAAGTTCGCCTCTTTCTTTCTTTCTTTTTTTCTTTCTTTCTCTTTCCCACTTCCCCTTCCTTCCCCTTGCTTCCTCCTTTCCTGCTTTCTTGCTTTTTCCTTCCTTCCTTCCTTCCTTCCTTCCTTCCTTCCTTCCTTCCTTCCTTCCTTCCTTCCTTCCTTCCTTCCTTCCTAGAATATAGAAGGCACAATATATAGAAGGGGAAGATCGTGACAGAAAATGAGATTTTCAAGGGCAGCCTCCCAGGTTGAGATCCATTTTCCCAATATTGACAGGCAGATTTTCTCTGGACGTGCCAGGCTGAATTGCAAAATTCTTTTAGGTGGAAAATTGCTTAAGTTGCTCTAAAAATAACCAGCATCCAAAATGTTAAGGGAGAAAACTGCAAGGGACAAAAGCTGGACATGTCAACGTAGATTCCTCCACAAAATAATCCAAATCACTTTGATCAGATGGATTTCTCAGCCAAGACTGAACTGTCCATTTCATTTGCTTAGAGTATTAATCTATGCCGCGGGATTTACAACACAGATTTTAAAAAGGGGGTATGGTCTTTGATCACAAGAGGGGGGTTGCTGTTTTGGCTTTTTACACAGACACAGAGAGAGAGAGAGAGAAACACACAAAGAGGAACAGAGGGAGCGAAAGAGAGAGAAAAACCGACACACATACACAGAGAAAAGAAACACACAGACAGACACACAGAAACAGACACACAGACACAGAGAGACACAGACATACAGAGAAACAGAAAGAAAGAGAAACAGAGAAACAGAGAAACAAAGAGAGAAACACACACAGACACACAGAGAAACAGAGAGAGAGAGAGAGAAACAGAGAGAGAGAGAGAGAAAGAAACAGACACAGACACACAAAAAGAGAAATACAGACATAGTGTGTGAATAACAGACACAGACACACACAGAGAGAGAAAGAAACAGAGAAACAGACACACAGAGAGAGAAACACATACAGAGAGAGAGAGAGAGAGACAGACACATGCAAACGGAGAGAGACATACACAAAGCAGAGACTCCTAAAATTGGCACATCTGCTATGGGACCTGTGTGTCATGAAGCTTGACTGAATTATATTGGTCTATAAAACATGGGTCAATCCATGGGATAAACTTCGCCAGAGCCCACAAGGGATTAAAACTGATTATTCAAGGAAGAGAAGTAGAGGGTCTGTTGTTTTTAAGGATGTATTCTTTGGACATGGTTTTTTGGACCATTATGGATAAGGACCAGAGCACTTTGTAGGCTACACAAGAAGTAACAAGATGATTTCAATTTAGACAATAAGATTTCCTATCTCGTTTGCCATTCATGGTTTAAAATAACAGTTATAGGCAAGAAAAACCAAAAGTACAAGTACAGATTAGGCAAAACCTAGCTCAAAAACAGTAACTGTGAGAGGGACCTTGGAGTCCTAATGGACGATCACTTAAACATGAGCCAGCAGTGTGCAGCGGCAGCCAAAAAAGCTAATACAACCCTTGCTTGCATAAACAGAGGCACGGAATCAAAATCACGTGAAGTATTAGTACCACTTTATATATCCTTAGTAAGATTTACCTGGAATACTGCATCTGGTTTTGGTCGCCATATTACAAAAAAAAGATATTGAGACTTTGGAAAAAGTGCAAAGAAGAGCAACTAAGATGATTAAAGGCATGGAGACAAAAAAACATATGAAGAACATTTGCAGGAATTGGTTATGGCCAGTCTAGAGAAAAGAAGGACCAGGGGGGACATGATAGCAGTATTCCAGTATTTGAGGGGCTGTCACAGAGAAGAAGGGGTCAACCTATTTTCCAAAGCACCCAAAGGCAGGACCAGAAGCAATGGATGGAAATTGATCAAGGAGAGACTCAACCTAGAAATAAGGAGAATTTTTCTGAGAGTGAGAACAATTAACCAGTGGAACAGCTTGCCTCCAGAAGTTGTGGGTGCTTCATCACTTGAGACTTTCAAGAAGAGACTGGACAGCCACTTGTCAGAAATGGTATAGAGTCTCCTACTTGAGCAGGGGGTTGGACTAGATGACCAACAAGGTCCCTTCCAACTCTTGTTATCCTGTATTCTATTCAGTCTTTCTGT